>NC_053389.1:657779647-658079647 GCF_905171765.1 Bufo bufo
CTGTGGTCAAAATAATAGTAAGTGACCTTCTCCATTGGTGGGTGACTTGAAGCCTGATTCTGTGCTATGGGACCTCACTCCAATTAATATTGTTTAATTTTTATTTATTTTATGTTAACTCATCATTCCCTATCTACATTTGTTTGCAGGGGATTTAACTACATTTTGCTGCCTTTTGCAGCCCTCTAGCCCTTTCCGGGTGTGTTTTACAGCCTTTTTAGTGCCCAAAAGTTCGGGTCCCCATTGACTTCTATGGGGTTCGGGTTCGGGATGAAGTTCGGGTCGAGTTCGGATCCCGAACCCGAACATTTTTCGAAAGTTCGGCCGAACTCGTCGAACCCGAACATCCAGGTGTTCGCTCAACTCTAGCAGCAATGAGTAATTCCATGTATGTTTAAAATAATTGTTGGCAAAAGACATTTTATATTAACAGAAACAGAATGTAAATGTCTTCAAATTGCTGAAGTTAATTAACAGTAGCCAGCATTAGTAAAATACTCTTGTAAAGAAAAGTTTAGTATGATAAAATGGATTAAAATTAAGTAAAATCACACAAACACCCTCTTATGTTCTTAGAATTGTTTATTGACTGGCAAACAAAATTGAAAACGTAAATGTATCAAATGGTATTATAAACTTATATCTCCTCTGCTGTTATGGCTGTAATATCCTCACATGAAACATGTTTTCAGGTGTCACATATGCATGTAACAATACTAACAATGTTAAAGATTGAATTTTCTGTTTTCCATTATGTCTTAGAATGCAGTCATGCACTAGATACTGTAAGATAAACAAAATTATGTCTATTAAAATGTTTGAACTTTTGTCCAAAATCTGCATAATCTAACATAATACATTGCCATTACTTTACTTGGCTAATAGAAAAGATCCAGCACCAAGGAAATGTAAAGCTGTCCGTTCCTGTATTACAGTGGCAAAATTCATGCAGCAAATCAACGACATCCAGTAACAGCCATCTGTTAAGTCAAGTGGAGGAGGAGGTGAAGGAGAAGTAGGGGGGGTTGCAGCCACTAATGTAGGTGGTGGCAGAAATCCTGATGGAAATAGGCTCCGCAATCCCTGGCTGTCGGTAGCACCTGTACCATCCCAGGGTACGACCCGCTCTCGGCATCCACGACGTTCACCCAGTGTGCCGTCAGGGAAATGTAGCGTCCCTAGCAACAAGCACTTTCCATGTGTCAGTCGTTAAGTGGACCTTTCCAATAACTGCGCTGGTCAGGGCACGGGTGATGTTATGGGACACATGCTGGTATAAGGCGGGCACGACACACCATGCAAAATACTGGTGGTTAGGGACTGAGTAACAAGGGATGGCTGCCGCCATCCCTCGACTTAACTTAACAGATGACTTAACAGATGGATGTTACTGGATGTCGTTGATTTGCTGCATGAATTTTTACGACTGTAATAAAGGAACGCACAGCTTTACATTTCCTCGGTGCTGGATCTTTTCTATTAGCCAAGTTTCCCAAGGTCTTACCTTTTCCGCGCACCAGGAGTTCATTGGGACAGACTGCCTTAAGCAGGTGAGCTGGACTCTATCTACTATTTTGTTCAGTTACTTTACTGTCTGTATTGTGTCACATATAAGGAGTAGTGTTGAGCGAGCATGCTCGACCGAATACCGCGTGTGCTTGAGCACGATGCTCACGTCTCCTCCCCGCATGTTTGTTCTCTGCTACACAGCCAATAAACATGCAGGTAAGTACTGCCACTCACTGTAATGCTGTAGCTATGTTGGTTACTAGCATTACAGTGATTAGCTGGCTGGAAAACGTCATTGGGTGCTACAAAGCACTCAATGACACGTGGTTCGGCTCAGTCTTAGTCAGGGAGAGCTGTGCTGTAGAAGGGACAGATAGTGTAGGGAATTGAATTTTATTTTTTTGTAAGGCAAGGTTGGTGTTAGAGACCCAAAAGTCCTTTCAAGGACTATTGTTGTATCTGGCAGCAATATATATTTTTAGCGCAATCTGCGCTAAATAGATTGCAATTGTTTGGCCACTGCAGACAGCGACATTATCTGAGCTACATCTCCTATGTAAAGTGTGCACAGCCTTAAAATATCTGTGACATCCAGTGTACTTTTTCTGTAGACGCTGCGGACAGTGACATTATCTGCACTACATCTCCTGTTTAATGTGTGCACATACAAAAAATATCTGTGACATCCAGTGTACTTTTTCCGTAGACTGTGTCCGCTGCGGACAGTTACATTAACTGCACTACATCTCCTGTATAATGTTTGCACATCCTAAAAATATCTGTAACATCCAGTGTACTTTTTCCGTAGACGCTGCGGACAGTGACATTACCTGCTGTACCTCTACTATATAACGTTTCCGCATCACAAATATCAGTGACATTGACTGTAATTTTTTCTTATCCGCTGTTGACAGCAGCGCCATTACCTGTGGTACCTCTCCTGTTTAATGTTTCTGCATACCAAATATCAGTGACATTGACTGTAATTTATTTGCGCATACACTTAAAAAAACTGTGCTACTGTACGTGTGACATACTTGCAAGCATATATACCATTTAATAAGCGCAAAGTGAGCAGTAAGGGACGGGAAAGTGGCCGTGCTGCTGATGGTGCACGCAGAGGCCGTGAACGCGGTGAAACTGTGCCTGCTGGCAGAGCACAAGAAACACACTCATCCACGATTCCTAGCTTCATGTCCCAGTTTGCACGGCGGCGCAGGACACCACTCTCGAAGTCAGACCAGTGTGAGCAGGTGATCGGTTGGATTTCAGCAGATAATGCTTCCAGTCGGTTAAGCACTACCCTGTCTTCTACACAGTCCAGTCTCAGTAGCCAAGAGTCTGGTCAACAGAATCCTTGCCATTATCCTCCTTCCTCCCCCCATGGAGAGTCTTTGCAAACAAGTGATCCCACACTCAGATATTCCAAGGAGCAATTTTCATCGCCATTCCTTAATTTGGGCCTCTTGCCAAGCCTGCTTGAAGAGGGACATGAGGAGATCTTGTGCCCTGATTCCCAAACTCTTGAGCATCCACAGTCAGAAGAAGATGGAGGTGGGGAATGGCAATTAGTGTTTCACAAAGTGGATGATGATGATGAGACACAGTTGCCAATAAGTCAACGGCAATTGAAGCCTCAAGAGGTTGATGATGAGGATGAGACATACACTCACCTAAAGAATTATTAGGAACACCATACTAATACGGTGTTGGACCCCTTTTTGCCTTCAGAACTGCCTTAATTCTACGTGGCATTGATTCAACAAGGTGCTGATAGCATTCTTTAGAAATGTTGGCCCATATTGATAGGATAGCATCTTGCAGTTGATGGAGATTTGAGGGATGCACATACAGGGCACGAAGCTCCCGTTCCACTACATCCCAAAGATGCTCTATTGGGTTGAGATCTGGTGACTGTGGGGGCCATTTTAGTACAGTGAACTCATTGTCATGTTCAAGAAACCAATTTGAAATGATTCAAGCTTTGTGACATGGTGCATTATCCTGCTGGAAGTAGCCATCAGAGGATGGATACATGTTCTCATTCTGTTTACGCCAAATTCGGACTCTACCATTTGAATGTCTCAACAGAAATCGAGACTCATCAGACCAGGCAACATTTTTCCAGTCTTCAACAGTCCAATTTTGGTGAGCTCGTGCAAATTGTAGCCTCTTTTTCCTATTTGTAGTGGAGATGAGTGGTACCCAGTGGGGTCTTCTGCTGTTGTAGCCCATCCGCCTCAAGGTTGTGCGTGTTGTGGCTTCACAAATGCTTTGCTGCATACCTCGGTTGTTACGAGTGGTTATTTCAGTCAACGTTGCTCTTCTATCAGCTTGAATCAGTCGGCCCATTCTCCTCTGACCTCTAGCATCCACAAGGCATTTTTGCCCACAGGACTGCCGCATACTGGATGTTTTTCCCTTTTCACACCATTCTTTGTAAACCCTAGAAATGGTTGTGTGTGAAAATCCCAGTAACTGAGCAGATTGTGAAATACTCAGACCGGCCCGTCTGGCACCAACAACCATGCCACGCTCAAAATTGCTTAAATCACCTTTCTTTCCCATTCTGACATTCAGTTTGGAGTTCAGGAGATTGTCTTGACCAGGACCACACCCCTAAATGCATTGAAGCAACTGCCATGTGATTGGTTGACTAGATAATTGCATTAATGAGTAGTGATGAGCGGCAGGGGTCATATTCAAATTTGCAATATTTCGCGAATATTCCGTAGAATATTCGTAGAATATTCGCAAATTCGAATATTTGTTATATTCTACGATTTTTTGAACTCATTGTGTAATATGCGAAATCTGGTATTCGAATTTTCGAATTTTCATTGCAAATTTTTCTACTTTTAGACAAAGAATATTATAGCACTATATTAGCTAAATTGCTTTATATTCGTTTTTTTTTTCCGAATAGTCGCTATATTGCTATAACTTTGTTTTTTCGAATATTCGTAATATTCTAAAACAAGAATATATAGCAATATAGCGAATATTCGAAAAAAACGAATATAGAGCAATTTAGCTAATATAGTGCTATAATCTTCTTTGTCTAATAGTTGTAATTTTTTTCTCATCTGAAGTTCAGATTGGAAAAAAATTACAACTATAAAAAAAAGATTATAGCACTATATTAGCTAAATTACTCTATATTCGTTTTTTTTTCGAATATTCGTTATATTGTTAAAACAAGAATATATAGCAATATAGCGAATATTCGAAAAAAAAAGTATATAGAGCAAAATTCGCAAACAACACTACTCCTAAAGTCAAGTATATTGCAGCCTTCTTATTGGCCCACAAGCTAGAGGCAGGGAGGGATCATGTGTACTGATTAAAAAAAAAATATCGAATATAAAAAAAAATTAAAAAAAATTGAATATTCGAAATTACGAATATATATCACTATATTCGAAAGTATTCGCAAATTTTCGAAGTACCTATATTCGCGATAAAAATTAGAAATTCGAATATTCGTGATCAACACTAATATGCTTATCCAATGGTGCTTAATTACTGCACAGTTCACTTTTCAGATTGATATATACAGATTATATTTCATGTAACCTGTTTCTGCACATTGCACTTTATAAATTATGTATTATTGGTCTCAATATAGCATAATTATTATCATCATTGTATTTGTATGTCTTTAAATTTCACTAGCACTGTATATCTCCACCTCTGCAATCATGGATTTAATTATTACTGTGATTTTATCACGTGATTCTGTAGTATATCATGTTTATGGTCATTATTATACTTTTATTATTATTATCATCAATTTGTAAATTTACTTTTACCTTCTTTATTTATTTATTGATTAACTTCCTCCTTTGCACTGTTTCACTTTCATATTCTGCATCTATTTTTCACAATACTCACATTTACAATCAGGTCCATAAATATTGGGACATCGATACAATTCTAACATTTTTGGCTCTATACACAACCACAATGGATTTGAAATGAAACGAACAAGATGTGCTTTAACTGCAGACTGTCAGCTTTAATTTGAAGGTATTTACATCAAAATCAGGTGAACGATGTAGGAATTACAACAGTTTGCATATGTGCCTCCCACTGGTAAAGGAACCAAAAGTAATGGGACAGAATAATAATCATAAATCAAACTTTCACTTTTTAATACTTGGTTGCAAATCCTTTGCAGTCAACTACAGCCTGAAGTCTGGAACACATAGACGTCACCAGACGCTGGGTTCCATCCCTGGTGATGCTCTGCCAGGCCTCTACTGCAACTGTCTTCAGATCCTGCTTGTTCTTGGGGCATTTTCCCTTCAGTTTTGTCTTCAGCAAGTGAAATGCATGCTCAATCGGATTCAGGTCAGGTGATTGACTTGGCCATTGCATAGCATTCCACTTCTTTCCCTTAAAAAACCCTTTGGTTGCTTTTGCAGTATGCTTTGGGTCATTGTCCATCTGCACTGTGAAGCGCTGTCCAATGAGTTCTGAAGCATTTGGCTGAATATGAGCAGATAATATTGCCCGAAACACTTCAGAATTCATCCTGCTGCTTTTGTCAGCTGTCACATCATCAATAAATACAAGAGAACCAGTTCCATTGGCAGCCATACATGCCCACGCCATGACACTACCACCACCATGCTTCACTGATAAGGTGGTATGCTTAGGATCATGAGCAGTTCCTCTCCTTCTCCATACTCTTCTCTTCCCATCACTCTGGTACAAGTTGATCTTGGTCTCATCTGTCCATAGGATGTTCCAGAACTGTGAAGGCTTTTTTAGATGTCGTTTGGCAAACTCTAATCTGGCCTTCCTGTTTTTGAGGCTCACCAATGGTTTACATCTTGTGGTGAACTCTCTGTATTCACTCTGGTGAAGTCTTCTCTTGATTGTTGACTTTGACACACATACATCTACCTCCTGGACAGTGTTCTTGATCTGGCCAACTGTTGTGAAGGTGTTTTCTTCACCAGGGAAAGAATTCCTCTGTCATCCACCACAGTTGTTTTCCGTGGTCTTCCGGGTCTTTTGGTGTTGCTGAGCTCACCAGTGCATTCCTTCTTTTTAAGAATGTTCCGAACAGTTGTTTTGGCCATGCCTAATGTTTTTGCTATCTCTCTGATGTTTTTTTTTTTTTTTTTCAGCCTAATGATGGCTTGCTTCACTGATAGTGACAGCTCTTTGAATCTCATCTTGAGAGTTGACAGCAACAGATTCCAAATGCAAATAGCACACTTGAAATGAACTCTGGATCTTTTATCTGCTCATTGTAATTGGGATAATGAGGAAATAACACACACCTGGCCATGGAACAGCTGAGAAGCCAATTGTCCCATTACTTTTGGTTCCTTAACAAGTGGGAGGCACTTATGCAAACTGTTGTAATTCCTTCACTGTTCACCTGATTTGGATGTAAATACCCTCAAATTAAAGCTGGCAGTCTGCAGTTAAAGCACATCTTGTTCGTTGCATTTCAAATCCATTGTGGTGGTGTATAGAGCCAAAAATGTTAGAATTGTGTCAATGTCCCAATATTTATGGACCTGACTGTATATTTCCATGTACCCTTATATATTACTATGTATTTCCTCTATGCCATACCCATATTTACTTTATCATGATGTGTATATATATAAAAAAAAAATTATAACAACTGATGTGTCCAACAAATAATGGATTATATGTAGGTGTGCATTATGTCCAATGCATATTATGCTGTATCGATACATGTATATTCGATGGCTCTCGGCTGAGACAATCAGGTCTTTTTCGATGAGAGGCATACTGCTATGTTGGTGCCCTGTTCCTCCTCCTCTTCTGTGATGTGTGCGCGCGTCATCCAGCACCGCCCCCGGCGCCCCACCTCCGAGCGTCCTCACGCCGTAGCCGTCTGATCATGTGTGGGCGTGTCGGCGGGACGCCGGCCGTGGGGCGGCGGATGCGGTTTGACTGGATTTTCGCGCGCCAACGGACATACACACCTGGGGACGAGCGAGTATCGATCTCTCTTTGGCTGAGAGAGGCTGTAAATATCAGATTCACAGTGATGGCGTTACCCTCTGACGAAGGCACGCCGAAACGCGCGTTGGGGCAGCGCCATCCTGTGCAATTCAGCACACGGTCCTTTTTAGGTGAGCCGTGGTCCTGCTATTCCCTCCATGGTATTTTGACTTTGGTGTCCCACCACATCTGGTCTCTATGGTTGGTCTGTTGTTTACCTCTTACATTGTATTTGCTCAACATACCATGTCTTACTGTCATGTGTTTTTTTTTTTTGCTGACCATTGACTCACCTATGTATATTAGCCTACATTGCCTTTTTGGTTCATAGGTCAGTCATTGTCAGTCATTGTACCCAGTATTTTTCTATGATCCATATATATACATGTTGTACTATTGACCTGTGTGCTTTCCCAGGGTGGCGCTCTTTTTCTCCTTTCCTCTGCTCTTATTTCACCTTGCCAATGGCATCACATTTACTGGTTTCTTTATTCATGTACTTTTAATCATGTTTCAATAAAATATATATTTTTATTCTTTGGTACTATGAGCTCCATTTTCTTGTGTTTCCACATTTTCTTTAAGACTAGGCTACACTAAAGACAGAGTAGGACATCTTCATGTATCCTATACCTTCTGAGACAAATGTTGTACATCTGCAGACAATGAGGAAAAAAGATGTGCATTAGTACTTGTCTCATGTGCTCAAATGGTATTTATCTAGGATTTATAGCACCTTGCAATCCCACATTTGTACAGAAATATGTGCACACTATCCATGTCAGTTTTAATGTACAGTTTGTAAAAATCTGAACTATATTTTAAATGAGTCAATTTAAAAATGAATATAACACTTGTTTTCAAAGAACAAGAAGGTTGGCATAGTCGCTGAATGCAATTTTGGCTTCTATCACATTACGGTATCTCATTATTCTTCATTACCGCTGCTGAACACTTTGAATGGGAGATAAATAGCAGAGCCTATGGTCTGCATATTTGAGTGACTCAAATTGTGAACTCCATACGAGCACTACACTGAACTAAATATTACAATCTGTTACCTTTCCTCTCCTCATGTTTTGATCATTGATGCAATCTTAACATCTTGTTTTTGCTTAGAGTATGAATGCATGCACACAAATCACAAGGTTAAGAGAGCCGCAATTTGTAAATTATTCTATGTAAATTAGTGCACCACAAGGGGCAAAGCACTCTTATGTTTTCTTTCACATAGCTCAGGCATATCACAACCAGAAACACCTACTATGTAAATGAGTCTATCACTGTCTCAATGTTGTGGCAGTCCTGCTATACATAGAATATTTATGCATTCTGGTTCAATCATTTTAAAGTCAACGATCTAAATGAATATAATATTGCTAAAAATAAAATCTAAAATAATATTTCTCTTACAGCTCACACTAACAGCAAAGCTAGGCCCTCATTTACTTATGGCACTAATTAATTGTGTTGCCCAAGCAATGTATCTAAATACCCAACCAAAGGAAGACAGGTTTGTGGATATCCTTACTAGTGCACAGCACCCAGGTATGGCAGGGCCTTCACCAAGTACACCCCTGGTTTCCACAATACTTCATTTGTAAAACCAGCAATTTGTATTTCCGAGATGATTTCCAGCCTATAAATAGGACAAGAATTTGCAAGAATCACAAGGCAATTGGAGCCTATGGAGATCTGTCTATGGTCCTTGGTTCAATCACCTAAATTTTATACTGGTATCATTGGGGGTGTGGAGTGGTTGGTGGGGGTATAATGCCCGGGAAGGCAATTTTGAAGGGGTGCTAGATTGATGACATTACACAGGACCCGATGGTTCCTGTCCAAGCTGTTCAGTCTCATAGGCCAAAGACCTCTAGGCCTGAGGATGGTAACAATGTCAGCCAGGGCCATAGGCAAGAAGAGCAGAAGAGGCCTGCATTGCACATGACAGGAGTTTATTTATTTTTTGCTTGTCAGCACTACTGGGGGGCATTATATGTAAAAAGGGCACTATTGGTGGACATTATATGTAAAATGGCCACTACTGGGAGCACATATGTAAGTAAAACGCTACTGGGCGGCATTATACACTGCTCAAAAAATAAAGGGAACACAAAAATAACACATCCTAGATCTGAATTAATTAAATATTCTTCTTAAATACTTTGTTCTTTACATAGTTGAATGTGCTGACAACAAAATCACACAAAAATAAAAAAAATGGAAATCAAATTTTTCAACCCATGGAGGTCTGGATTTGGAGTCACACTCAAAATAAAGTGGAAAAACACACTACAGACTGATCCAACTTTGATGTAATGTCCTTAAAACAAGTCAAAATGAGGCTCAGTAGTGTGTGTGGCCTCCACGTGCCTGTATGACCTCCCTACAACGCCTGTGCATGCTCCTGATGAGGTGGCGGACGGTCTCCTGAGGGATCTCCTCCCAGACCTAGACTAAAGCATCTGCCAACTCCTGGACAGTCTGTGGTGCAACGTGACGTTGGTGGATAGAGCGAGACATGATGTCCCAGATGTGCTCAATTGGATTCAGGTCTGGGGAACGGGCGGGCCAGTCCATAGCATCAATGCCTTCGTCTTGCAGGAACTGCTGACACACTCCAGCCACATGAGGTCTTGCATTAGGAGGAACCCAGGGCCAACCGCACCAGCATATGGTCTCACAAGGGGTCTGAGGATCTCATCTCGGTACCTAATGGCAGTCAGGCTACCTCTGGCAAGCACATGGAGGGCTGTGCGGCCCTCCAAAGAAATGCCACCCCACACCATTACTGACCCAATGCCAAACCGTTCATGCTGGAGGATGTTGCAGGCAGCAGAACGTTCTCCACGGCGTCTCCAGACTCTGTCACGTCTGTCACATGTGCTCAGTGTGAACCTGCTTTCATCTGTGAAGAGCACAGGGCGCCAGTGGCGAATTTGCCAATCTTGGTGTTCTCTGGCAAATGCCAAACGTCCTGCACGGTGTTGGGCTGTAAGCACAACCCCCACCTGTCGGGCCCTCATATCACCCTCATGGAGTCTGTTTTTGACCGTTTGAGCAGACACATGCAAATTTGTGGCCTGCTGGAGGTCATTTTGCAGGGCTCTGGCAGTGCTCCTCCTGTTCTTCCTTGCACAAAGGTGGAGGTAGCGGTCCTGCTGCTGGGTGTTGCCCTCCTACGGCCTCCTCCACGTCTTCTGATGTACTGGCCTGTCTCCTGGTAGCGCCTCCATGCTCTGGACACTACGCTGACAGACACAGCAAACCTTCTTGCCACAGCTCGCATTGATGTGCCATCCTGGATAAGCTGCACTACCTGAGCCACTTGTGTGGGTTGTAGACTCCGTCTCATGCTACCACTAGAGTGAAAGCACCGCCAGCATTCAAAAGTGACCAAAACATCAGCCAGGAAGCATAGGAACTGAGAAGTGGTCTGTGGTCACCACCTGCAGAACCACTCCTTTATTGGGGGTGTCTTGCTAATTGCCTATAATTTCCACCTGTTGTCTATCCCATTTGCACAACAGCATGTGAAATTGATTGTCAGTGTTGCTTCCTAAGTGGACAGTTTGATTTCACAGAAGTGTGATTGACTTGGAGTTACATTGTGTTGTTGAGCAGTGTATTTAATCACCTAAATGTTTTGCCCAAATCCAGCTCGGGCAGTAGGAAAAGTATCTAACTGGAGGGGGGAGGGGTGCTTTAGATGCTGCTATCTCCTGATTAGTAGCAGCTAGAAACATGCAACTGATCTTGTTTGAAAGCTGACATTGCAGACTTACATAAAAGTCCTAAATGACAGCTAAAGTGAGAGGAGGAATCACTGTTAGAAATCGAGTCGGGAATAATCAGGGGTAAAACCTGTTTTTGCTTTCACTTTCAGCTGCATTCACAACACTCAGATTTTTATCAGTGATATCTTCCCCTGTACTGAACATATTGTCATTCTGATATTGCCTGCTTGGAATGCCAGCTTTCAAACAAGGCCAGTTGCATCTTTGTAACTGCTAACATTCAGGAGATAGCAGCATCAAAATCAACCTTCCCCTCCAGATATCTACTTTTCCCACTGCCGGAGCTGGACTGGGGCAAAACAGTTATGTGGTTAAAGAGAGCACTACTTTGTTACATTATATGTGAAGATGCCACTACTGGGGGCATTATATGTAAAGACAGCATTACTGGGGGCATTGTATGTGAAGACGCCACTACGGGAGGCATTATAAGTAAGGAGGGCCTTACTGGTGGACATTATATATACAGACAGAACTACTGGGGGCATTATATGTGAAGAGGCTTCTACTGGAGGATATCATATGAGAAGAAGACACTACTTGAGGGCATTATATGTGAAGAGGTCAGAACCGGGGGGCATTATATGTAAAGAGGCACTGCTGTGAGCATTATATGTGAAGAGGGCACTACTGGGGGCATTATATATAAAGAGGGCCCTACTGGGGGCATTATATGTGACAATTAGACTATTTGGGGCATTATAAGTAAGGAGGGCACTATTTGTGGGCATTATATGTAAAGAGGGTACTTTTGGGGGAACTACTGGGGACCATTATATATACAAATGGCACTACTAGGGGGCATTATACATATAGATGGCAGATATAGGTTATACATATAGATGGCACTACTGGGGGCATTAGATGTACAGAGGGCACTACTATGGCATTATACATACAGAAATCTTGACATAGGGCATTATATCTTATGGACCCTAAAATGAAATTAATACTGAGTGGGACTGGGGCCAAAATGGGTTGATTACTGATTGGGGGCATAAGACATTATTGCTAAATAGGTGTGTTCCGTGTGTCCAATTGTGCAGAAACAATGACTCTAGTCAGAATAATCATTACCTGTAAGTCATTGAGAAGTAACCTTAATTGGAATATTAATAACTGGAAATTACATGGGTATGGTCATGGTGGAGCAGTATTATTTGGTTTTTATATAATCCTGTTATTGGTAATACTGGTCTTAGTATACTGTGGGATGTGGTTCTATTAAAAGAGCTATATCTATAGGTTAGAGGATACAATACTTGGCTTGCTGGTGAAATATGCTATGCCACTGACTAGTATTCACAAACAAAGTGCTGTTCTTCCGTGTCTCTTAAACAACCTTTTTGCACCTTACATTGACCCAGATTTACTAAAGATGGTGTGAATTTAGACCAGATTTATTATAGGGGTTCATGCTGGATGATAAATGTGCTACAAAATTGGTCAGAATTGCGATGCAATTTTGGTACCAAATGGCACATCCTAAGACCCATCCCATGAAGCTCCATCCTATTCAGCCAAGTCCCACCCTGTTGTCGAGCATTTCAGAAAAAAGTGAAGAAACCCTAGATGAGCCAAATTTGAACAGTTTGGTTCTCAAGGAGAGGTAGGAATTAGTGATAAGCGAGCATGCTCGGCCGAATACCTGTTCGGCTCGAGCATCGCTATGCTTGGCGCATGGCGGAACTCGGCCGAGTACCACATGTGCTTGAGTGGGATGCTCGAGTCTCCTGCCTGCACGTTTTGCGGCTGCTATGCAGCAAATAAACATGCAGGTAAGTACTGCCATCACTGTAATGTCAGTAGCCATGTTGGATGCTGGCATTACAGTGATTGGCTGGCCCGAACGCATCATCGGGTGCTATATAGCACCCGATGACGCGAGTTCGGCTCATTGCGAGTCAGGGGGAACTGCGCTTAGGAAGGGACAGATAGTGTAGGGAGATTGTGATCGCAATATATTTCTGTGAAAAACATTTTAAAGAGCCAAAATTCCTTTTAAAGACTATTGTGTGTGGTGGCAGCAATTTTATTGTGCAAAGTTGTACTACATTTTTATTTTTTTTATACTTTGCGAAATAGCGATTCTTTTGCTATATAGAAGGTGTCTGCAGTGACTTGTGACATCTGTGAAGCAATACCTACTGTGTGTCAGGGGCAGAGATAGGAAAAATATTAGTGAAAACAATAACTTTTTTCCCATAATCCACATTTTTGCTGTCAAAGGTTTAATCCGTTTCAATCTACTTCCTTCATTCACCACCTGGAGAAGACTCTCACCCCTCCGACGCTGCACGTCCTCCAGGGCCTAGTGCCATACGCCTTTCCGCTCGGCATCCCTGTAATCCGGGTGATCTTCCTCATGGAATGCTGTGCAGGAACCAACGGCATCCATATTGCTGTAGCCAGGGGCGCTGTACGGATACTAGCATTGCCCTCAATATACTCCACGAACGGTGTCTCCGAGCTGCTTCTCCTTACACTAGGACGCCATCCCACCGCTTGCCACCAATGTAACGGAACGCCTAGCACCCCGAACGGGTACCTCCGTCGATAGATGCTCCTAGTGCTTCCAAGCACTCCACTTGACACCGTCAGCACTGCAGACCCCACGAACCGCCGAAGCTTGGTGGAGGTCTCGCCGTCTCCTACCCACCCTGGACCTACGACAAGGCTCCAGGCTCCAGTGGGTGAACCTCTCCTAAATCCAGAGACAGGAACCAGGAGCAAGCTCTTACAAGAGCTTTCTTGGCGCTTTTTGAAAGGATGCACAGCAGCCAATCAACAAGCGTCATACTACTTACCCCAAAAGGCCATCACAGCCATGCCTACTATTGGCATGGCTGTGATTGGCCAACTGCAGCATGTGACCCAGCCTCTATTTAAGCTGGAGTCACGTAGCGCCGCCCATCACTCTGCTCGGATTAGTGTAGGGATAGGCTGCAGCTGCTGTGAGGGAGAGATCAGGGAGAAATCTTATGAAGAACTGCTTCTTTACTCAGCGATCTACAGCAAATGTGTTTTGTGGGTGCAGTGCACAATTGTTTTAAGCCTGCCCTGAGCCAACTACTACTGAAAACTAGCTTTTTTTCCTTCAGTTAGTCAATATCAATACATAATCGGCAGTAATTTTATGCAACAATAGTGCACCAGCACAGGATATCTGCATGTCTGCAAGTCCAGAAATACTGCTTTGAGACACTGGGGTTAAAAAAAAACTTTTTTCATATAGTGCACATCTAGGATTAGACGTGCATAAGTGAGTGTCACATTTAGGTCAGAAATACAGCTTTTTGCTTACTGGGGCATACTGGGGTGAACAAAAAAAACATCTGTTTCATATAGTGCACATCTAGGATTAGATGTGCATAAGTGAGTGTCACATTTAGGCCAGAAATACAGCTTTTTGCCTACTGTGGTGAAAAAATACATCTGTTTCATATAGTGCACACCTAGGATTAGACGTGCATAAGTGAGTGTCACATTCAGGCGAGAAATACAGCTATTTGCTTACTGGGGTGAAAAAAAACCATCTGTTTCATATAGTGCACATCTAGCATTAGATGTGCATAAGTGAGTGTCACATTTAGGCCAGAAATACAGCTTTTTGCTTACTGGGGTGAAAAAAAACCATCTGTTTCAAATAGTGCACATCTAGGATTAGACGTGCATAAGAGGCCAGAAATACAGCTTTTTGCTTACTCGGGTGAAAAAAACCCCCATCAGTTTCATATAGTGCACATCTAGGATTAGACGTGCATAAGTGAGTGTCACATTTAGGCAAGAAATACAGCTTTTTGCTTACTGGGGTGAAAAAACCCCCATATGTTTCATATAGTGCACATCTAGGATTAGACATGCATAAGTGAGTGCCACATTTAGGCCAGAAATACATCTTTTTGCTTACTGGGGTGAAAAAAAACCCCATCTGTTTCATATAGTGCACATCTAGGATTAGACGTGCATAAGTGAGTGTCACATTTAGGCCAGAAATACAGCTTTTTGCTTACTGGGGTGAAAAAACCCTCTGATATACTGCACATCTGGGATTAGACGTGCATAAATTACTGTGAAATTTAGGCTACAAATACCGCTGTCATATAGAGTTAAAAAAATATATATATTTAATGCAATACCCTACATCAGGGTTTTTATTGGCAGTTAATTATTTTTAACAGACTTAACCACTTTTTACTTTGCTTGGTGAACGCTAACTTTGAGGCAAACATCTAATAAGGGACGTGGTCATGGTCGTGGTGGTGGTGTTGGTGGAGCCTCTGGTGCAGGGAGATGACGTGGCCATTCTGCAACAGCTACTCCTACTACCTCAGGTCCCAGTAACCGCCAGAATCTACAGCGATATTTGTTACCTGTAAGGGTACCTGACCACACCTTAGGCACAGGCGTCATTGTCTTGCATGGGCCAGGAATCATCTACACTGGATGAGTGATCAGTGCTCCTCAGTGCTGTTCACTGATGAGAGTCAATTCACGCTGAGCAGAAATTATGGCCACCAACGATATTAGAGATGTCAAGGAGAGCGCTATGCATCAGCCACAGACGAGCCATTGGTGGTGGGGGTTTTACAGTGGGGGAAGGTGTGTCTAGTCAATACAGAACTGCCCTACACTTTGTGAATGGTACAATGACAAGACAAGTGGGATGCCATGCCTCAGCAGACGATTTGTGAACAACATGAAACGTTCTTGTCAAGCTGTGATTGATGATCAAGGCCACTTGACAAGTGTTTGAGACATTGACATTTTTTGTGGGGGTATACCCACCACTGTTGTTGGCTTTTGTTTCCATAAATTGTTTGAGATGAGGAAATCACCATTGCATGCTTCTACTTAACCATTAGGATACCCAAAGGTTTTTTTTATTTTTTGCATTTCCATTTTTCTTCCCTATCTTCCTTGAGCCATAACTTTTTTTAAATTTTTCTGTTCTTATAGCTGTATGAGGGCTTATTTTTTGCGGGATAAGTTTTACTTTCTAATGCCACCATTTAATATGGCATATAATGTAGTGGGAAGCGGAAAAAGAATTCCAAATGGGGTGGAATTGAAAAAAAAGGCAATTCCTCCACCATTTTACAGGGTTTGTTCCCACCGAATTCCGTTTGTGGCAAAAGTGACCAATGATTTTCCTTCTCTGGGTCAGTACTATTACAATGATACCACATATGTATAGTTTTATTATGTCTAAATAGTGTAAAAATAAATGTAAACTTTGCGATTTTTTTTTTAACTTCACCATATTCTAACCCCCATAACTTTTTCCATGCGAACGAGCACTGTATTTGCCCATTGCTCCAGCGCCGTACATGTACAGTATGGCGCTGGTATCAAAGGGGTTAAATGACCTACTTTCATGATATAATTTCATTGTAACGTGAATTTTTTTACGGTTTCCATAACTTCCATCCGAAAGCCAAATATCCCTAACTTTCTGTGAGTAGTGTGTGTGTGTGTATTGTAAGGGATCGCTCTCTCACAAGTGGTCACAATCACAGACTTCTCCTCTGACAAAGGGGTTCAAGTCCAAATGGTGCTTTATTTTGGCACTTCAGCACCCACACAAACATAAATCCAAACCAAAATAAACACCTGCCCATCTGGGCACATCTTAATACATATATTGTCTCTACCTCACCTATAGAGCGCAGTTCACAAACAGGGTATCAGGTTCTGACACTCAGCTGGTCAGCTCATCAAACGCAAGTCCAGGGGAGAAATTCAGGTTCTCTAAGCTGTACGGTCTAGCAGCCCTTCCGGATGTGACCACACAAGACCCCCAGGCTTCCCTCTCTGTATGGTCACTTTCTTTCCCCCCAGACTCATGCATAGAGGGTTGATATATCCCAGCTTGATTTACCCAGCTGGCCTCACCTGGGGCCAGGGAACCTGTAATGGACTAGGGGTGTGTACTGGAAGACTCTCACTACCAACCTGTCTCCCAATCCAAAGTAATCCAGCCCATACAACTTTAAATAAAAAAACAGATACAACTTTAAATAAAAAACAGCTCCAGCAACTATGCCTTGCTGAAGCCATACCATTTCTGGATTTCAGTTCTCACCCAGCTAAACTGAAAAACCAGGTGAGATGCACACCCCCACCATACCACTACCGTGCACTTTACTGTACACATTACCACTATATATATATATATATATATATATATATATACAGTACAGACCAAAAGTTTGGACACACCTTCTCATTCAAAGAGTTTTCTTTATTTTCATGACTATGAAAATTGTAGATTCACACTGAAGGCATCAAAACTATGAATTAACACATGTGGAATTATATACATAACAAACAAGTGTGAAACAACTGAAAATATGTCATATTCTAGGTTCTTCAAAGTAGCCACCTTTTGCTTTGATTACTGCTTTGCACACTCTTGGCATTCTCTTGATGAGCTTCAAGAGGTAGTCCCCTGAAATGGTTTTCACTTCACAGGTGTGCCCTGTCAGGTTTAATAAGTGGGATTTCTTGCCTTATAAATGGGATTGGGACCATCAGTTGCGTTGAGGATAAGTCAGGTGGATACACAGCTGATAGTCCTACTGAATAGACTGTTAGAATTTGTATTATGGCAAGAAAAAAGCAGCTAAGTAAAGAAAAACGAGTGGCCATTATTACTTTAAGAAATGAAGGTCAGTCAGTCAGCCGAAAAATTGGGAAAACTTTGAAAGTAAGGGCTATTTGACCATGAAGGAGAGTGATGGGGTGCTGCGCCAGATAACCTGGCCTCCACAGTCACCGGACCTGAACCCGGACCTGAACCCAATTGAGATGGTTTGGGGTGAGCTGGACCGCAGAGTGAAGGCAAAAGGGCCAACAAGTGCTAAGCATCTCTGGGAACTCCTTCAAGACTGTTGGAAGACCATTTCAGGTGAAGCTAATCAAGAGAATGCCAAGAGTGTGCAAAGCAGTAATCAAAGCAAAAGGTGGCTTCTTTGAAGAACCTAGAATATGACATATTTTCAGTTGTTTCACACTTGTTTGTTATGTATATAATTCCACATGTGTTAATTCATAGTTTTGATGCCTTCATAGTCATAAAAATTAAGAAAACTCTTTGAATGAGAAGGTGTGTCCAAACTTTTGGTCTGTACTGTATATATACAGTGGGATGCTAAAGTTTGGCCAACCTTGTTAATCGTCATGATTTTCCTGTATAAATCGTTGGTTGTTACGATAAAAAATGTCAGTTAAATATATAATATAGGAGACACACACAGTGATATTTGAGAAGTGAAATTAAGTTTATTGGATTTACAGAAAGTGTGCTATAATTGTTTGAACAAAATTAGGCAGGTGCATAAATTTGGGCACTGTTGTCATTTTATTGATTCCAAAACCTTTAGAACTAATTATTGGAACTCAAATTGGCTTGGTAAGCTCAGTGACCCCTGACCTACATACACAGGTGAATTCAATTATGAGAAAGAGTATTTAATGGGGTCAATTGTAAGTTTCCCTCCTCTTTTAATTTTCTCTGAAGAGTAGCAACATGGGGGTCTCAAGACAAAGATTGTTCACCATCATGGTTTAGGGGAAGGATACAGAAAGCTGTCTCAGAGATTTCAGCTGTCTGTTTCCACAGTTAGAAACATATTGAGGAAATGGAAGACCACAGGCTCAGTTCAAGTTAAGGCTCGAAGTGGCAGACCAAGAAAAATCTCGGATAGACAGAAGCGACGAATGGTGAGAACAGTCAGAGTCAACCCACAGACCAGCACCAAAGACCTACAACATCATCTTGCTGCAGATGGAGTCACTGTGCATCGTTCAACCATTCGGCGCACTTTACACAAGGAGATGCTGTATGCGAGAGTGATGCAGAGGAAGGATTTTCTCCGCCCACAGCACAAAAAGTGCCGCTTGAGGTGGGCTAAAGCACATTTGGACAAGCCAGCTTCATTTTGGAATAAGGTGCTGTGGACTGATGAAACTAAAATTGAGTTATTTGGCCATAACAAGGGGCGTTATGCATGGAGGAAAAAGAACACAGCATTCCAAGAAAAACAGCTGCTACCTACAGTAAAATATGGTGGTGGTTCCATCATGCTGTGGGGCTGTGTGGCCAGTGCAGGGACTGGGAATCTTGTCAAAGTTGGGGGACGCATGGATTCCACTCAGTATCAGAAGATTCTGGAGACCAATGTCCAGGAATCAGTGACAAAGCTGAAGCTACGCCGGGGCTGGATCTTTCAACAAGACAACGACCCTAAACACTGCTCAAAATCCACTAAGGCCTTTATGCACAGGAACAAGTACAATGTTCTGGAATGGCCATCTCAGTCCCCAGACCTGAATATAATTGAAAATCTGTGGTGTGACTTAAAGAGAGCTGTCCATGCTCGGAAGCCATCAAACCTGAATGAACTAAAGATGTTTTGTAAAGAGGAATGGTCCAAAATTCCTTCAACCAGAATCCAGACTCTCATTGGAACCTACAGGAAGCGTTTAGAGGCTGTAATTTCTGCAAAAGAAGGATCTACTAAATATTGATTTCATTTCTTTTTTGTGGTGCCCAAATTTATGCACCTGTCTAATTTTGTTTAACCAATTATAGCACACTTTCTGTAAATCCAATAAACTTAATTTCACTTCTCAAATATCACTGTGTGTGTCTCCTATATGATATATTTAACTGACATTTTTTATCGTAACAACCAACGATTTATACAGGAAAATCATGACGATTAACAAGGTTGCCCAAACTTTCGCATCATACTGTATATATATATATATAAAATCCCAAATATTGCAGCAGCACAGTCAGACGTTGTGCACTGGGTGCAATTCCTCACAGAGGCCGGCCCCTCCTCCAAGATATATACTTAACAGAAATGACGAGGCAGCACTTCCAGCTTTAAGGTGACAGGGTGAAGACCCCAATAGACTTTAATCCGGCAACGTTTCGGCCTGCTCAATGAGGCCTTTATCAAGCTTGATAAAGGCCTCATTGAGCAGGCCGAAACGTTGCCGGATTAAAGTCTATTGGGGTCTTCACCCTGTCACCTTAAAGCTGGAAGTGCTGCCTCGTCATTTCTGTTAAGTATATATATATATATATATATATATATATATATATATACACACACATACGTATATATTAGTGTTGGTCGAGCACCAAAGTGCTCGGGTGCTTGAGTAGAACACCACAGGATGCTTGGGTGCTCTACCGAGCACCCGAGCACAATAGAAGTCAATGGGAGAACCAGAGCATTAAACCAGGTACCCCCTGCTCTAAAGAGGGGATGGTGTTTGGTTCATAGGAAAAGGTCAGAAATTGATGGAAACACCACTGAAATGGTTCGGGAACAGCATGGGGAGGATGTCTGGATGCATCTTGGACTCCCAGGTCGCTGCTGGGAAGAATGCTGTCTGAGTAGTACTCCACTTTTACAGACTGACAATAATACGCACAAAACCGAAGATAAAATCGATTTTAGAGGAAAAATTGTTAGGAAACATTCTTTCCTGTATATGTACTTGTATATATAGTGCAAGCGCTGCCAAAAATTCCAAGGAAGAGGCACTCCGATAAAACCTGTATATGACATAAAGGAGGGCCCCATTCACATTGTGGTACAATTGTTCAGGTAGTAGGATTCCTACACTCATAAAGCTTATGCACTAAGTGAAAGGGCTGCCAAAAATTACAAGGAACTGGCATTCCAATACACCCTTTATTACACAAAAACATTAGGAGCAAGAGCCTGCTGCTGAGCTGACCATCTAAAAAAAATTGTGGGCGAGGGACTGCTGCCGAGCTGACAATCGAAAACATTTTGTTGGAGAGGGCCTGCTGCCGAGCTAACCGTCTAAAACATTTTCCGGGCAAGGCCTGCTGCCAAGCTAACCATTATTGATGAGCGAGCACCAAAGTATTCGGGTGTTCGTCCCGAACACATTGCTATATTCGCAGGGCCGTCTTTAATATTGATTGGACCCTGGGCAAGAATTTACTTGGGCCCCCTGGATCCCGCCTTCCCACACCTTAAAAAAAAGCGAAAATCTTATACTCACCTGTGTCCTTTCACTGGCGCTCACTAGCTGCTGGTACGTCGAGGGATGGTGCAACGCAGACGCGCACACCTCACCGCGTCCTGGCACAGGCGGGCGTGATGACATCATCACGCCTGCCTGCGCTGGGATTTCACTACCAAATAGACCTCAGGCCTGTAGCCTATGACAAGTCTTGTCGCCATCTGCAAATTTTAAGGCGCATTGGCGACCATTTTGGTCGCCATCTGGAGCGCTGTATTGCATCAGTGACATGAACACTCTCCACATATAATGTTATATTACATCAGTGACATCACCGCTGTCCACATATAAGTGATATTTTACATCAGTGACATCACCGCTGTCCACATATATGTGATGGGCGGTGATGTCACTGATGTAATATATTACTTACCGGTATATGTGGACAGCAGTGATGTCACTGATGTAATATATTACTTATGTGTGGAGAGTGGTGATGTCACTGATGTAATAGATCACTTATAAGTAATATATTACATCAGTGACATCACCGCTCTCCACATATAAGAGGCATATTACATCAGTGACGTCATCCCTTGGCGCTGGGGTGCGCGGCCAGGGCCGGCCTTAGGTGTTCAGGCGCCCTGTGTGAGCTAACCTTGTGGTAGTGTTACCTGCAGTCCTATGTAAAACCACAGATAACACTAGTGCTAAATAATGTAGTAGTGTTACCTGCAGTCCTATGTAAAACCACAGATAACACTAGTGTAGATCATGTGGAAGTGTTACCTTCGTCCTTAGTGTGCCTCCCTGTGTCTATCGCACGGACTCCATGCTGGCGCTGCCTCCTCTTCCATCTTCTTCCTCTTGCCCCGCACAGAACATTCTGAAGCAGCTGCGTCAAGACATAGGAACACTGTGGGCATGGTGACACACACAGGGACGGACACACACACACACAAAGGGACAGGGACACACACAGGGACGGACACACACACACACAAAGGGACAGACAAACACACACACAAAGGGACAGACACACACACAAAGGGACAGACACACACACACACACAAAGGGACAGACACACACACACACACACAAAGGGACACACACACACACACACACACAAAGGGACAGACACACACACACACAAAGGGACATACACACACACACACAAAGGGACATACACACACACACACACAAAGGGACAGACACACACACACACAAAAAGGGACAGACACACACACACACAAAGGGACAGACACACACACACACACAAAGGGACAGACACACACACACACAAAGGGACAGACACACACACACACGGACAGACACACACACACACACAAAGGGACAGACACACACACAAAGGGACAGACACACACACACACAAAGGGACAGACACACACACACACACAAAGGGACACACACACACACACACACAAAGGGACAGACACACACACACACACACACAAAGGGACAGACACACACACACACAAAGGGACAGACACAGACACACACACACACACAGGGACGCCCCCCCCCCCGGGCTACCAAATACCTGTAAGTTCTGTCAGTTGCTTGGCTGGCTCAGGCTGTGTGTTGGGGCTGCTGGCTCGGACTCCGCCTCCTTCCTCTCTCTCTGCCTGTGCGGCAGCTCAGCTACGTCACGCTCCAGCAGCCACTGGTCTGCTCTGTTAAAGAGACAGGAGGCCAGGCAGCAGAGCGGCCGCAGCCCCCACGCCCCCTCCTCACTCAGTCTATTTCTGTAGACCGGACCGTGACTTGGTGCTGTTAGATGGCCGGCGGGCGGCGGCGGCAACAAAATATAGGGGGCCCAAGTAAAATCCAAGTAAATTGCTGCTTGGGCCCCCCAGGAGCAACTGGGCCCGGGGCAGCTGCCCCTTTTGCCCTGCGGTAAAGACGGCCCTGTATATTCGTGTGCCGAGCACCCGAGTATAATGGAAGTCAATAGGAGACAACCAGGCACCCCCTGCTAGGAAGAGAAGAGGGTGTCTGGTTCATAAAAAAGGGTAGAAATTGATGGAAACCCCATTAAAATGGTTTGAAAACAGCATTAAGATGATAGCTGGATGAGTCTTAGACTCCTAATATGTACGACATACAGTAGACAACCACACAAATACTATATACCAAAAGCCAGGTATGTGCAAGCCATCAATCTATCCATGAGACAGATGACAGGCTTAGTCAGCATACCTTACAATGGCAGCCTTGTGCACCATGAAATATTCCAAACCAGCTCTCATCTGACTGAGAACCAGTAAACCTCAAAGTTATTTTTCATCTGTTGGATGGCTTGGGTGGACCTGCACACCTAGATCAATATCATTAGGGCAACAAAAAGTTTTCCGATTGTCCTAACATAATATTCAATAACCTTTCTATACAGTTTTGTCATGTAAAAACTCATGGGCATATGGGAAAGACATGCAAATGAGCAGAATCTGCCTTGTTTTTCAGCTGTCATAAGACTATGAAAACAAATAGATGGCGCTATTGAGTTATGAACAACGGCCTCTATTGGTTTCACAGTCCTATGACAAATCTAATATTCTTCTCAGAAGACTATGAAACCAATAGAGGGCGCTATTCATAACTCAAAAGCCCCATCTATTGGTTTCATCGTTTTCTGACAAGAATATTAGACTGAGTCTTATGACAAGCTTATTAGTGTAGTCTTTTGCATGGAAATTTCACGATAAAAATTCACGATTAGAATATTCGCAATCTACACTAGGATGATATCTGACACTGGGAAAGCTGGGTAATAACTCAGTGATAAAATCTGACACTGGTAAGTAATAACTCGTGTTATTACCAAGCTTTTCCAGTGTCAGATATTATCACTGACTTACTACATAATTATTACATAATATTCACTACATTGCTACCGTATATATTTTTTTGGGGGAATATTACAAATATTCTAAAAAACAAGTATAAAGAGCAATATAGTGAATATGATCTCAGCGAATTAGTCAGTGTGTAATTTAAAGGGGTTCTGCACTTTCATTTAACTGATGATCTATCCTCACGACTAGTATCAACTAGTGTGGGCGGGGCTAAGCTCTGTTCACTTGAATGGAGCTTAGCCGCGCCCACGCTAGTTGATACTAGTCATGACGTCACTCGGCTGTCGGTAAACAGTGAGAAGGCCGCGGCGCTGCTGGAGCGCCGCTGCCGTCTCAAACAGCTGATCGGCGGGGGTCCCGGGTGTCGGACCCCCACCGATCAGAAGCTGATGATCTATCCAGAGGATAGATCATCAGTTAAATGAAAGTGCAGAACTCATTTAAGCTTGAAATACTGCAATCATTTTCTGGGTTTTAAAAAGCACCTATTTTTGGTAATACCCTCCATCTGGGGCCAATGCCACATTAGTCAGTGTGCAATTTAAGCTTGAAATACAGCAATTATTTTCTGGGTTTTAAAAAACACCCGTTTTGGGCAAAATAAGTTACTAAATTTGACATCCCTTGCTGCATCTGTAAGTGTGAAATTCAAGCGTTATATACTGATGTCATATTCTGTTATTAAAAAAACACCCATTTAGGGCAAAATACAAATTTTGCTGCGTTTGCTGCATCTGTCATTGTTAAATACAAGCTTAAAATACTTCAATAATTTTCTGAGTTTTAAAAAAACACCAATTTTTGGCAATACCCTCCAATTGGGGCTTATGCAGCATTGGTCAGTGTGCAATTTAAGCTTGAAATACTGCAATCATTTTCTGGGTTTTAAAAACCCCTTTTTGGGCAAAATAATAAATTTTACAGCCCTTTTTGCATCTGTCAGTGTGAAATACAAGCGTTAGATACTACTGTCATATTATGTTATAAAAAAAACACCCATTTAGGGCAAAATACTATATTTGTGGCCTTGGCTGCATCTGTCATTGTTAAATACAAGCTTGAAATACAGCAATAATTTTCTGGGTTTGAAAAAAGCACCCCTTTTTGGCAATACCCTCCATCTTGGGCCTATGCAGGTTTTTTTCAGTGTGCAATATAAGTGTCACGCTGGGGAGTGGGGAAAACCCCCCAAGTGATAAGGGAGCAGGTCACCTCCTACCGCGTCCCTAATCCTCTCCCTGACTCCTCACCATATGAGCGGACCCCAATGGTGGGACGGCTCATACACTGGATACCTAATATCCTAAGTCGCACTGGAAATCCCTCACTTAGGAGCAGGGGAGAGACTACCTGTTCATCCACAACACGGAGGAACAGGAGTCTCTAACTAATGCCAGGCTGCAAGGAGGGGAAACACATACAGCTAAAGGAGATGGCAGGTAAGTGAAACCAGTAACACACTTACCTGCCACAGACACACTGACTGGAACCCGTGCACAAGTGCTAGTGTCCATGTGGCGTGCCAGAACCGCAGGGGCTACACGTGAGGTGCACGGTGGGCCGATGAGGGGCCAATAATAATACAGTTCATCGGTTCATCGGTTTACTCACGGTTAGCAGAAATTCTCCCTGGGCCAGCAGCACAGTGATGAGGAAGACAGCACAAAATCCTGCAGGGCACACTCTGTGGTAGGGAAGCACCAGCCTAGATGGAGGTTGAGGTGCCCTTGATGGCAGTGGTGTTTTGGGTGCTTGTGGAGGCTTGGTCCCTTGGTGGTATTTGTCGTGATGCCAGTACTGTTTATGGTAGTACGACCAGTTGTAGTAATATTGAAGAATGAAGTAGACAGTGGTAGAATACAACTCACAACTTTTACTGTGGCTGGTTTTAGTTGCGGCATATACATCTAAACAGAATACAGTCTTTTGTTCTTTAGAGGAATTATGTTGATCCACTGTTAATAGGTTTGGCTGGGTTTTGACTCAGGCTGTGGTTCTGTAGAGGTCTCACTGGTATGCTTAGTCCTATTATTTCTGTATCTTCCAAGCCCTTGAATAGGTAGCTAATCTGTCTTCTATGATGTATGGTGAGGCTGCCTGTAGCTAGATTGTCCTCCACCATGTGCAAAGGTGACCATTAAGCCTTAGGTAGTGGCTGTTATCACCGATCTCTCTCTTTTAGCTTGGATTTCTTCCAGGGACGCAACACTATCCTCTGGTTGTAGGATGTAAGGAACTAAGAGGATCACAGGAGGAAAACGCTCTCCTGCCCCTCGTACCTTGGCTCTACCTCATTGCTACTTCAGACTTCACCCACTACTCTGTGGTGTGTAGCCTCAGCTTAACAACAGGCTCTACTCCTCTCTTCTCCTCTCTCTACCCTCTTCACCACACTAGGCGTGACTAAAGTATTTATCTCTATATAGTGCTATCCCCCTCTAGTGGTGGGATGTATAAAATACACCTAACCAGCCTATGAACAGGGATACAACAGGTGATGTAATGCAGAATGACATGCAACACCGTAATGTAGTTTCCCAGTAATTTTGCAGTTCCCACGTGTCCTGAGTGGGACGCTGCATCCACACCAACATTAAAGGACACAGCACACACCACGAACCACACAGGAACCCAGGACACCAAAGCTGCAATAACTTGAGACAGGGGAATGTCTAGTAAACATGACACCAAACACAACCAGACATGTAACACCAAACTAGACATTCAAACACCCTGCACATAACCCACTCCATACAAATAGGGACAGGAAGGGAAGGAGACACCAGGATGACATAGGACATCTATGACCACAAGGGTGGCCCTCACTGGCCAGATGGAAAAAGCCAGGAACCGTGAACCACCAGCATACACCAAGGCTGGAGGAACCCAGAGCTTCAGGCATCCAGCAGAGGCAAAATAGCCCAAGCAGCCACACCCACATAAACCCAGTATTCACAAAACACTAGAAAGGGAGTTAACCATTCCAACACCAGCCAGTTGAAGGAAGCCACTTAAAGGGGAAGTGCACACACAAGCATACCAAACCACGTAACCACCGGCAACAGCATGCATGGCAACCATGTCACGGCAATCACCCAGAAGGTCAAGACACTGCCACAGCATGCTCTCACAGCAACACGTTGCCGCGGGTAACCGCAAGTGTGGCAACAGTGTCACAGCGTACACCATAGGCCGTGACAATAAGCTTGAAATACTTCAATAATTTTCTGGGTTTAAAAAAGCACCCATTTTTGGCAATACCCTCCATCTGGGGCCTATTTAAGATTGAAATACTGCAATAATTTTCTGGGTTTTAAAAACCCCTTTTTAGTAACATAGTAACATAGTAACATAGTACATAAGGCCGAAAAAAAGACATTTGTCCATCCAGTTCGGCCTTTCCTCCAAATGCAGAGGATGTCCCCTCGTCACAGTCACAGTCACAGTCCTGGGGATAAATAGATGATGGGATAGATCTCTATACTGACCCCTGATATATTTATACATGGTAATTAGATCTCCCCTCAGTCGTCTTTTTTCTAATGTGAATAACCCTAATTTTGATAATCTTTCAATATACTGTAGTTGCCCCATTCTAGTTATTACTTTAGTTGCCCTCCTCTGGACCCTCTCCAGCTCTGCTATGTCTGCCTTGTTCACTGGAGCCCAGAACTGTACACAGTACTCCATGTGTGGTCTGACTAATGATTTGTAAAGTAGTAGGAATATGTTCTCATCACGGGCATCTATGCCCCTTTTGATGCAACCCATTATCTTATTGGCCTTGGCAGCAGCTGCCTGACACTGTTTTTTGCAGCTTAGTTTGCTGTTTATTAAAATTCCTAAATCCTTTTTCATGTCAGTGTTACCGAGTGTTTTACCATTTAGTATGTACGGGTGACTTGCATTATTCCTTCCCATGTGCATAACTTTACATTTGTCAGTGTTAAACCTCATCTGCCACTTATCTGCCCAAGCCTCCAATCTATCCAGATCCCTCTGTAGTAGTATACTGTCCTCTTCAGTGTTAATTACTTTACACAGTTTAGTGTCATCTGCGAAAATTGATATTTTACTATGCAAGCCTTCTACGAGATCATTAATAAATATATTGAAGAGAATAGGGCCCAATACTGACCCCTGAGGTACTCCACTAGTGACAGTGACCCAATCTGAGTGTGTGCCGTTAATAACCACCCTCTGTTTTCTATCATTGAGCCAGTTACTTACCCACTTACAGACGTTTTCTCCCAGTCCGAGCATTCTCATTTTATATACTAACCTTTTATGTGGTACAGTGTCAAATGCTTTGGAGAAGTCCAGATACACGACATCCATTGATTCGCCGCTGTCAAGTCTAGAACTTACCTCCTCATAGAAACTGATTAAATTAGTTTGACATGACCGATCCCTCACGAAGCCATGCTGATATGGCGTTATTTGCTTATTTCCGTTAAGATGCTCTAACATAGCATCTCTCAGAAAACCTTCAAACAGTTTACCCACAACAGATGTTAAACTTACCGGCCTATAGTTTCCAGGCTCTGTTTTTGGACCCTTTTTGAATATTGGCACCACATTTGCCATGCGCCAATCCTGTGGGACATTCCCTGTCAGTATAGAGTCCACAAATATCAGAAATAAGGGTCTAGCTATGACATTACTTAATACCCTTAGGATACGGGGGTGTATGCCATCCGTTCCTGGCGATTTGTCTATTTCAATCTTTTTAAGTCGCTGTTGTACTTCTTCCTGGGTCAGACAGGACACTTTTAATGGGGAATTTATTTCAACATTCAGCATTTCATCTGACAGTTTATTTTCCTCAGTGAATACATTGGAGAAAAAAAATATTTAACAGCTTTGCTTTCTCCTCGTCGCTCTCTGCGACTCCCCCCTCATTTCTCTTTAAAGGGCCGACACCTTCAGATTTATACTTTTTAACATTTATATAATTGAAGAACATTTTAGGGTTAGTTTTACTCTCTTTGGCAATTAATCTCTTGGTCTCTAGTTTGGCCGCTTTTATTTGTTTTTTACATGTTCTATTTTCTTCCTTATAGTTTTTCAGTGCTTCCGTGCTACCCTCCTGTTTTAGTGTTTTATATGCTTTCTTTTTGTCATTTATTGCTTTCTTTACAGTTCTGTTTATCCACATTGGTTTCTTTTTGTTCCTTAACCTTTTATTCCCATATGGTATGTACCTCTCACAATGAGCTTTTAGGATGCTTTTAAAGATATCCCATTTTGTGGCTGTATTTTTATTTGTGAGGACTTTATCCAATTTAGTTAGGCCTATCGCCTCTCTTAGTTGGCTAAATTTAGCTTTTTTGAAGTTTGGTATTTTTGTTCCTCCCTGTAGAAACGCTCTTTTGAATGATAATTGGAAGGTTATTACTTTATGGTCACTATTTCCCAGGTGTCCCCCAACCTGCACGTCTGTTGTTCTGTCAGGTCTATTGGTTAATACTAAGTCCAGTATGGCCGTCCCTCTAGTCGGTCCTGAACCAGTTGGGAGAGGTAATTGTCTTTGGTTATTGCCAAGAACCTGTTTCCTTTATGAGATATACAAGTTTCAGTTTCCCAGTCTATATCTGGGTAGTTGAAGTCCCCCATAATAACCAACTCATTATGATTTGCCGCCTTGTCTATCTCATTTAGTAGTAGATTTTCTGTGGACTCTGGTATATTAGGTGGTTTATAGTAAACTCCTATTAGTAATTTATTGTTGTTTTTAGCTCCATATATCTCTACCCACAGTGACTCCACATGTTCATGTCCCTCACTTATATTTTCACGGAGTGTGGGCTTTAGACAGGACTTTACATAAAGGCAGACTCCTCCCCCTCTCGGGTTTTGACGATTCTTTCTAAACAGACTGTAACCTTGTACATAAACTGCCCAGTCATAGCTATCATCCAGCCATGTCTCAGTTATTCCCACTATGTCATAGTCCTCCTCACACATCACTAATTCCAGTTCACCAGTTTTATTAGTCAGGCTTCTGGCATTAGTATACATACATTTGAGAGGTTTATGTATATTTTTTACTTACACCTTTCCTTCTGAACTGTTCTAGTCCCTCCTTCCATTCCTCCCCCAGTCCCACTACCTTGCCCCCGGTCTCTATCTGCACTATCTTCCCATACTGTAACGTAATTACCCTCCCCCCGGTCCCTAGTTTAAACACTCCTCCAACCTTCTAGCCATCTTCTTCCCCAACACAGCTGCCCCTTCCCCATTGAGGTGCAGCCCGTCCCTACGATAGAGCCTGTAGCCGATAGAGAAGTCGGCCCAGTTCTCCAAGAACCCAAACCCCTCCTTCCTACACCAGTTCTTGAGCCACTTGTTAATTTCCCTAATCTCCCGCTGCCTTTCTTGTGTGGCCCGTGGTACAGGTAGTATTTCGGAAAATACTACCTTTGAGGTCCTTGCCCTAAGGTTTTGACCTAAATCCCTGAAATCATTCTTAAGGACTCTCCACCTACCCCTAACTTTGTCATTGGTTCCGATATGGACCATGACCGCTGGATCTTTTCCAGCCCCTCCCAGTAATCTGTCAACCCGATCCGCGATGTGTCGAACTCTAGCGCCAGGAAGACAGCACACTGTTCGGCGATCACGGTCTTTGTGACAGATTTCCCTATCTGTTCCCCTAATAATTGAGTCTCCCACTACCAGCACCTGTCTGGCCTGCCCTGCTTACCGGAGCTGACATTCCCCTGACTGGCAGAGGAATTGTCCGGCTGCGGCAGTGCCGTCCCTGGACTGATATCCCCCTCATCTGCCAAACATGCAAACTTGTTGGGGTGTGTCAGATCAGGGCTAGCCTCCCTGGCACTCTTCCCTCTACCCCGCTTTCTAACTTTTTGGGCAAAATAATAAATTTTACAGCCCTTGTTGCATCTTCCAGTGTGAAATACAAGCGTTAGATACTGCTGTCATATTCTGTTATAAAAAAAACATCCATTTTGGGCAAAATACTAAATTTGGCTGCATCTGTCAGTGTGAAATACATGCGTTAGATACTGTTGTTCTATTCTGTTATTAAGAATAACACCCATTTTGGGCAAAATACTAAATTTGCGGCCTTGGCTGCATCTGTTAGTGTGAGATACAAGCTTGAAATACTGTAATAATATTCTGGGTTTTAAAAAAACACTTTTTGTGCAAAATACTAAATTTTACAGCCTTTGTTGCATATTTCAGTGTGAAATACAAGCGTTAGATACTGCTGTCATATTCTGTTATTACAAAAACACCCTTTTTGGGCAAAATACTACATTTTTCAGCCCTTGTTGCATCTGTCAGTGTGAAATATATAGAACATTGCACCGCTGCAAACACACGTGTGTCAAGGTAGGACCCTGACATATTATAGTGTATTTGGCGGTATTACATGCTCGAGTGGTAGATGGTACATACAGGTGTCGGCTGCCCACTCTTATATACCTTACATAAATTATCGGTAGCGCGCAGTGTTATATTCATTTATAAGCGTTAGATACTGCTGTCATATTCTGTTATTGAAAAAACACCCTTTTTGGGCAAAATACTACATTTTACAGCCCTTGTTGCATCTTTCAGTGTGAAATACAAGCGTTATATACTGCTGTCATATTCTGTTATTTAAAAAAACACCCTTTTTGGGCAAAACACAAAATTTTACAGCCCTTGTTGCAGCTGTCAGTGTGAAATACAAGCATTAGATACTGCTGTCATATTCTATAATTTAAAAAAACAGCCATTTTGGGCAAAATACTAAATTTGCGGCCTTGGCTGCATCTTTTAGTGTGAAATACATGCAATAGATACTGTTGTTCTATTCTGTTATTGAAAAAAACACCCATTTTGGGAAAAATACTAAATTTGCAGCATTTGCTGCATCTATCAGTGTGAGATACAAGCTTGAAATACTGCAATAATATTCTGTTATTAAAAAAACACCCATTTTGGGCAAAATAGTAAATTTTACAGCCCTTGTTGCATTTGTCAGTGTGAAATACAAGCGTTAGATTCTGCTGTCATATTCTGTAATAAAAAAAAACACCCATTTTGGGTAAAATACTAAATTTGCGGCCTTGGCTGCATCTGTCAGTGTAAAATACACGCGTTAGATACTGTTGTTCTATTCTGTTATTAAAAAAACACCCATTTTGGGCAAAACACTAAATTTGCAGCCTTTGCTGCATCTGTCAGTGTGAGATACAAGCTTGAAATACTGCAATAATATTCTGGGTTTAAAAACAAACAAACACCCATTTTGGGGAAAAAAAACACAAAATTTGCAGCCTTTGCTGCATCTGTCAGTGTGAGATACAAGCTTGAAATACTGCAATGATATTCTGTGTTTAAAAAAATAAAACACCCATTTTGGGCAAAATACTAAATTTTCAGCCTTTTCTGCATCTGTCAGTGTGAGATAATAGCTTGAAATACTGCAATAATATTCTGTGTTTAACACCAACACGAGTGGTTTGCACGCTGTGCAATCAGAGCCTGAAGCGAGGCATAAACGTTCTCAACCAGAGCACAACCTACATGACCAGGCATCTAAGTGCAAAGCACAAGCTGCAGTAGAGTAGACACCTCAAAAACCAAGAAACGTCTCTGGCTCCTCCTGCTTCCTCAACTGCTGCAGTCTCTGCCTCTTCATCCACCTCTGGAGTGACAGTGGCACCTGCCATGCCACAAACAGAGGATCTGCCAGCAACACCACCACCTGGGTCACAAAGCATCTCCACAATGTCCCACAGAAGAATTCAGCTCTCCATTTCCCAAATACTGGAGCGGAAGAGGAAGTACCCCCTACCCACCCGCAATCCCTAGCCCTAAATGCCAGCATTTCAAAATTACTGTCCTTTGAAATGCTGTAATTCCGTCTGTTGGAGACGGAGAGTTTTAAAGGCCTAATGGATGTGGCTGTTCCACAGTACGTCGTGCCCAGCCGCCACTACTTTTCCAGACAAGCCATCCCTTCCCTGCACAACCAAGTGGGGGACAAAATCAGGTGTGCACTGTGCAACGCCATCTGTGGCAAGGTCCACCTAACTACGGATACGTGGACCAGTAAGCACGTTCAGGGACGTTATATCTCCCTAAAAGCACACTGGGTAAATGCAGTGACGGATGGGCCTGAGGCGGATAGCAGTTTGGTGCATGTCCATCCACCACCCACCACCAAGGATTGCAAGGCGCTTCTCTTTGCCTCCTGTTGCTTCCTCCTCCTACTCTGCATCCTCATCCTATACCGCCTCCTCATCCGGTCAGCGTAACACCTTCACCACCAACTTCAGCACAGCCAAGTGCAAAAGACAGCAGGCTGTTTTAAAAGTTATCTGTTTGGGGGACAAACCCCACACCGCACAGGAGCTGTGGACGGGCATGGAACAACAGACGGATGAGTGGTTTGTGCCAGTGAGCCTCAAGCCCAGACTGGTGGTGAGCGATAATGGGCAAAATCTTGTAGCAGCTCTGGGTCTAGCTGGTTAGACGCACATCCCTTGCCTGGCGCATGTGCTGAATTTGGTTGTGCAGAGGTTCCTTAAAAATTACCCCGATATGCCAGAGCTGCTGCAGAAAGTGCAGGCTTTCGGCGTTCTCACCCTGCTTCTGCTCGCCTGTCAGCGCTGCAGTGTAACTTCGGCCTTCTCGCTCACCGCCTCATATGCGACGTGCCCACAAGGTGGAACTCCACCTTGCACATGCTGGCCAGACTGTGCGAGCAGCAGCAGGCGATAGTGGAGTTTCAGCTGCAGCACGCACGGGTGAGTCGCTATGCAGAACAGCACCACTTCACCACCAATGAATCGGCCTCCATGCGAGACCTGTGTTCTTTGTTGCGCTGTTTTGAGTACTCCACCAACATAGCCAGTGCTGATAACGCCTTTCTCAGCGTTACTATCCCACTTCTATGACTCCTTGAAAAAACGCTTCTGGCGATGATGGAAGAGGATGTGACACAGGAGGAGGAGGAGGAAGAGGGATCATTTCATAGGCTTTCCGGCCAGTCATTCACAAGTGGCTCCGAGGGTGGGTTCCTGCACCCACAGATGCCAGGTACACAATTGTCCAGCCAGGGCACAGTTCTGGAGGATGATGAGGTGGAAGATAAGGAGGAGGAGATGGAGGAGGAGGAACCGTGTTCACGGCAGGGTGGCACCCAAACCAGCTCATGGCCATCACTGGTACGTGGCTGGGAGGATATAGAGGACACCGACGATACACCTCCTACAGAGGACAGCTTTTCGTTTCCTCTGGGCAGCCTGGCACACATGAGTGATTACATGCTGCAGTGTCTCTGCAACGACCGACGAGTTGCCCACATTCTAACTGGTGCTGAATACTGGGTGGCCACGCTGCTGGATCCCCATTGCAAGGACAATGTACCGTCCTTAATTCCCTCACTGAATCGTGATCGTAAGATACGCGAGTACAAGCGCACGCTGGTAGACGCGCTGCTGGTGGCATTCCCACCTGACAGCGGGGGCACAGTGAAAGCACAAGGCAAAGGCAGAGGAGGAGGAAGAGGTCGCCAACGCAGCTGTGGCACCATTAGCACCTCAGAATGCAGGGTTAGCATGGCTGAAATGTGGAAAAGCTTTGTCAGCACGCCCCAACAACTAGCACCACCAGATGATATGGAACATCTTAGCAGGAGGCAGCATTTCAGCAACATGGTGGAGCATAGTGATGAGCGGCAGGGGCAATATTCGAATTCGCAATATTTCTCGAATATTTGGGCGAATATTCACTATGTATTCAAGAATTCGCGAATTCGTGATCTCCAGGCATTATTTTGCATAAAAATTGGCATGAACTGGTATTTTTTGGGATATTCTAAATATTTGCGAATTCTCAAAGTGCCGATATTCACAATTAAAATTTGCAATTCGAATATTCGTGGTCAACACTAGTGGAGCAGTATGTGTGCACACACCTACACGTACTGAATGACAGGTCTGCCCTGGGTCTCAAAATTGGGCACATTGCCTGAGCTTGCCCTTTACGCCTTGGAGGTGCTGACCTGGCCTTCAGCCAGTGTATTATCTGAATGTGTGCTTAGCACGGCAGGGGGCGTTATCACAGACAAGTGCAGCCATCTGTCCATAGCCAATGTGTACAAGCTCACGTTTATTAAAATGAACCAGGCATGGATCCCACAGGACTTGTCCCTACATTGTGCAGAATAGACATGTATACCGGCCTTACCCAGCCATTGTTATACTACAGCGCAATTGCTCATTGTTGTACTTTTGATATTTCCCACTCTTTTGGGGTGTACCCTAATAAAATAAAATAAAAAATGAAACCAAAAAACAGTGTTGGCTACATCTCCCTCCTCCACCGCCGCTTCCACCTACACCGCTACGTCCACTGCCTTCTCAACCTTCTACTTGATATGGACCTCCATCAAGATATTTTTTTAAAATTTATACGAATTTTATTTTATTTTATGTCATTTCACTAATTTGTCTGTAATATTTTTGGGCGAAATTCACCAATTTTTGACTGTGATATACCGCTGCTCTACCTAGTAGACAGGTTAACAAATTTCATTAATTTGTCTGTTACATTTTCAGGTGACATTCACCATGTTTTGGCTGTGTAATACACCTGCTCTACCTAGTATACATGTAAACAAATTTCACTAATTTGTCTGTTACATTTTCGGGTGACATTCATAAATGTTTGGCTGTGATATACCCCTGCTCTACCTAGTAGACAGGTTAATAAATTTCACTGATTTTTCTGTTACATTGTCGGGTGACATTCACCAATTTTTGCTTTGATATACTCCTGCTCTACCTAGTTAACAGGCTAATAAATTTCACAAATTTTTCTGTTACATTGTCGGGTGACATTCACCAATTTTTGGCTGTGATATACCCCTGCTCTACCTAGTAGAAAGGTTCATAAATTTCAAAAAAACTTTCAGTTACATTCTTGGGTGACATTTAACCATTTTTGCCGTGAATAAACCCCTGATCTGCATAGGTGACAGGGACCGAAATTTTTAGATATCATCTGTTCCATTGGTGGGTGACATTAACCCATTTCTGGCTATGAAAAACCCCTTCTCTGCATAGGCAACAGTGACTTAAATGTCTAAAATTAGTCTTTAATTGGCCCTTTCATTCGATCCTTCTACTTTAATAATTTGTCCCACATTTCAGCTTGATCACATTGCTGCCATTGACCTCCCTTGGATGTGGTATCCCTTTCTCACGCTCCATCTCTGGCATGGAACCCTGATTCGCCGCTAACCGTGATCAACATGGTAGGCGCAGAAAAGAACATCGAAAGTTGATAGAGCAGATATCCAATTGGATCGTGGACATCACGGGGACGTGCGACATGGTGGAGCAGTATGTGTGCACACGCCTACACGTACTAACTGATGGGTATACCCCCTTCAACTTCTGGATCTACAAATTGGGCATATGGCCTGAGCTTGCCCTTTACGCCTTGGAGGTGCTGGCCTGCCCTGCAGCCAGTGTATTGTCGAAATGTTTGTTTAGCACGGTTGGAGGGTGTTATAACAGGTTGTATTTCCCAATTTTTGGGGTGTACCCTAATTAAAAAATAATAATTTTAACCAAAAAACAGTGTTGGATACCTCCTCCTCCGCAGCTTCCACCTACACCGGCACATTCACCGCCTCCTCTACCTCCTACTCCATATGGACCTCGTCCTCCTAGATCAAGATTATTATTTTCTATTTTTACGTATTTTATGTTATTTGAAGTCATTTCCCTATCCACATTTGTTTGCAGAGCACTTGCCATGCTCCTAACCACATTTTGCTGCCATTTGCAGCCCTTTAGCCCTTTCCATGCCTTTTTTAGAGCCATTTTAGTGCTCCAAAGTTCGGGTCCCCATTGACTTCAATGGGGTTCAGGTTCGGGGTCAAGTTCGGCTCAAATTCAGGTCCCGAAGTCGAACTTTTTTGTGAAGTTCGGTCGAACCCGTCGAGCCCGAACTTCCAGTTGTCTGCTCAACTCTATTTATGACTCATGAATCATATCTCATGAACAGCGCCCTCTATTAAATGCATAGTGTTATGACAATTCGCTGTTGTGAGTGAATACTTTTGTCATAACACTATGCAACTAATAGAGGATGCTGTAATCATGACGCTGTTCATGAGAGATTTTTGCATGTCTTTCCCATATGCCCATGTTTATGCAAATGAGTTTTACATGACAAAACTGTATAGAAAGGTTATTGAATATTATGTTAGGACAATCGGAAAACTTTTTGTTGCCCTAATGATATTGATCTAGGTGTGCAGGTCCACCCAAGCCATCCAACAGATGCAAAATAACTTTGAGGTTTACTGGTTCTCAGTCAGATGAGAGCTGGTTTGGAATATCTCATAGTGCACGAGGTTGCCATTGTAAGGTATGTTGGCTGTTATCTGTCTCATGGATGGCTTGTACATACCTGGCTTTTGGCATATAGCCTTTGTGTGGTTGTCTATTGTATGTCGTACATAATAGGAGTCTAAGATGCATCCAGCTATCCTCTTAACCACCTCAGCCTCCATTGCTTAAACACCCTTAATGACCAGGGCAGTTTTTACACTTCTGACCTACAGTATTTTCACCGTTTATTGCTCGGTCATGCAACTTACCACCCAAATGAATTTTACCTCCTTTTCTTCTCACTAATAGAGCTTTCATTTGGTGGTATTTCATTGCTGCTGACATTTTTACTTTTTTTGTTATTAATCAAAATTTAACGATTTTTTTTGCAAAAAAATGACATTTTTCACTTTCAGTTGTAAAATTTTGCCAAAAAAACGACATCCATATATAAATTTTCTCTAAATTTATTGTTCTACATGTCTTTGATAAAAAAAAAATGTTTGGGTAAAAAAAAAAATGGTTTGGGTAAAAGTTATAGGGCCAGATTTATCATTAGCTCAGGTCAGAATAATGGAGTGAAAAAGTCCCAAAAAAGTCCCAAACGCTAAAACTGCGCACAAATTTGCGACTTTTTTCTGCTCTGCACTATGCTCGCCAGTTTTCTGAAAGTGGGCGTGTCTTCTTATGTAAATTAATCTCTAGACAGATTTACTATTGGGACTATTTAAAAAAGTCGCAAAAAAGTCGCAAAAAGTCCCAATTTCACTCCAGTGAGGACCATGCTTATCTTATGAGACTTTTTAATAGAACATGCGAATTTTTCATAAAAACGTGCGACTTTTTCGTAAAGATGTGCGACTTTTGTAAAGCTGCTTACTGACGGATAAACTGCTACCGTCAAACCACATTTATTACAGTCTTAAAGGGCCGATCATAAATCTGACTTGGCTAAAACTGACTTTAGCCATATGTTAAAGTGGAGTGAGCTGTCAGAGGAATGATAAATCTGGCCCATAGCGTTTACAAACTATGGTACAAAAATGTGAATTTCCGCTTTTTGAAGCAGCTCTGACTTTCTGAGCACCTGTCATGTTTCCTGAGGTTCTACAATGGCCAGACAGTACAAACTCCCCACAAATGACCCCATTTCGGAAAGTAGACACCCTAAGGTATTCGCTGATGGGCATAGTGAGTTCATCGAACTTTTTATTTTTGTCACAAGTTAGCGGAAAATGATGATTTTTTTTTTCTTCTTACAAGGTCTCATATTCCACTAACTTGTGACAAAAAATAAAAACTTCCATGAACTCACTATGCCCATCAGCGAATACCTTGGGGTGTCTTCTTTCCAAAATGGGGTCACTTGTGGGGTAGTTATACTGCCCTGGCATTCTAGGGGCCCAAATGTGTGGTAAGTAGTTTGAAATCAAAATCTGTAGAAAATGGCTGGTGAAATCCGAAAGGTGCTCTTTGGAATGTGGGCCCCTTTGCCCACCTAGGCTGCAAAAAAGTGTCACACATGTGGTATCTCCGTACTCAGGAGAAGTTGGGCAATGTGTTTTGGGGTGTCATTTTACATATACCCATGCTGGGTGAGAGAAATATCTTGGCAAAAGACAACTTTTCCCATTTTTTTATACAAAGTTGGCATTTGACCAAGATATTTATCTCACCCAGCATGGGTATATGTAAAATGACACCCCAAAACACATTGCCCAACTTCTCCTGAGTACGGAGATACCACATGTGTGACACTTTTTTGCAGCCTAGGTGGGCAAAGGGGCCCACATTCCAAAGAGCACCTTTCGGATTTCACCGGCCATTTTTTACACATTTTGATTTCAAACTACTTTCCACACATTTGGGCCCCTAGAATGCCAGGGCAGTATAACTACCCCACAAGTGACCCCATTTCGGAAAGTAAACACCCTAAGGTATTCGCTGATGGGCATAGTGAGTTCATGGAAGTTTTTATTTTTTGTCACAAGTTAGTGGAATATGAGACTTTGTAAGAAAAAAAAAATCATCATTTTCCGCTAACTTGTGACAAAAAATAAAAACTTATAGGAACTCGCCATGCCCCTCACGGAATACCTTAGGGTGTCTTCATTCCAAAATGGGGTCACTTGTGGGGTAGTTATACTGCCCTGGCATTCTAGGGGCCCAAATGTGTGGTAAGTAGTTTGAAATCAAAATGTGTAAAAAATGGCCGGTGAAATCCGAAAGGTGCTCTTTGGAATGTGGGCCCCTTTGCCCACCTAGGCTGCAAAAAAGTGTCACACATGTGGTATCTCCGTACTCAGGAGAAGTTGGGCAATGTGTTTTGGGGTGTCATTTTACATATACCCATGCTGGGTGAGATAAATATCTTGGTCAAATGCCAACTTTGTATAAAAAAATGGATAAAGTTGTCTTTTGCCAAGATATTTCTCTCACCCAGCATGGGTATATGTAAAATGACACGCCAAAACACATTGCCCAACTTCTCCTGAGTACGGAGATACCACATGTGTAACACTTTTTTGCAGCCTAGGTGGGCAAAGGGGCCCACATTCCAAAGAGCACCTTTCGGATTTCACCGGCCATTTTTTACACATTTTGATTTCAAACTACTTACCACACATTTGGGCCCCTAGAATGCCAGGGCAGTATAACTACCCCACAAGTGACCCCATTTTGGAAAGAAGACACCCCAAGGTATTCGCTGATGGGCATAGTGAGTTCATGGAAGTTTTTATTTTTTGTCACAAGTTAGTGGAATATGAGACTTTGTAAGAAAAAAAAAATCATCATTTTCCGCTAACTTGTGACAAAAAATAAAAAATTCTAGGAACTCGCCATGCCCCTCACGGAATACCTTGGGGTGTCTTCATTCCAAAATGGGGTCACTTGTGGGGTAGTTATACTGCCCTGGCATTCTAGGGGCCCAAATGTGTGGTAAGTAGTTTGAAATCAAAATGTGTAAAAAATGGCCGGTGACATTTGAAAGGTGCTCTTTGGAATGTGGTTCCTTTGCCCACCTAGGCTGCAAAAAAGTGTCACACATGTGGTATCTCCGTACTCAGGAGAAGTTGGGCAATATGTTTTGGGGTGTCATTTTACATATACCCATGCTGAATGAGATAAATATCTTGGTCAAATGCCAACTTTGTATAAAAAAATGGAAAAAGTTGTCTTTTGCCAAGATATTTTTCTCACCCAGCATTGGTATATGTAAAATGACACCCCAAAACACATTGCCCAACTTCTTCTGAGTACGGAGATACCACATGTGTGACACTTTTTTGCAGCCTAGGTGGGAAAAGGGGCCCACATTCCAAAGAGCACCTTTCGGATTTCACCAGCCATTTTTTACACATTTTGATTTCAAACTACTTACCACACATTTGGGCCCCTAGAATGCCAGGGCAGTATAACTACCCCACAAGTGACCCCATTTTGGAAAGAAGACACCCCAAGGTATTCGCTGATGGGCATAGTGAGTTCATGGAAGTTTTTATTTTTTGTCACAAGTTAGTGGAATATGAGACTTTGTAAGAAAAAATAAATAAATAAAAAATCATCATTTTCCGCTAACTTGTGACAAAAAATAAAAAATTATAGGAACTCGCCATGCCCCTCACGGAATACCTTGGGGTGTTTTCTTTCCAAAATGGGGTCACTTGTGAGGTAGTTATACTGCCCTGGCATTCTAGGGGCCCAAATGTGTGGTAAGTAGTTTGAAATCAAAATGTGTAAAAAATGGCCGGTGAAATCCGAAAGGTGCTCTTTGGAATGTGGCCCCTTTTGCCCACCTAGGCTGCAAAAAGTGTCACACATGTGGTATCTATGTACTCAGGAGAAAATGGGCAATGTGTTTTGGGGTGTCATTTTACATATACCCATGCTGGTTGAGAGAAATATCTTGGTTAAATGCTAACTTTGTATAAAAAAATTGGAAAAGTTGTCTTTTGCCAAGAGATTTATCTCACCTAGCATGGGTATATGTAAAATGACACCCCAAAACACATTGCCCAACTTCTCCTGAGTACGGAGATACCACATGTGTGACACTTTTTTGCAGCCTAGGTGGGCAAAGGGGCCCACATTCCAAAGAGCACCTTTCGGATTTCACCGGCCATTTTTTATACATTTTGATTTCAAACTACTTACCACACATTTGGGCCCCTAGAATGCCAGGGCAGTATAACTACCCCACAAGTGACCCCATTTTGGAAAGAAGACACCCCAAGTTATTCGCTGATGGGCATAGTGAGTTCATGGAAGTTTTTATTTTTTGTCACAAGTTAGTGGAATATGAGACTTTGTAAGAAAAAATAAATAAATAAAAAATCATCATTTTCCGCTAACTTGTGACAAAAAATAAAAAATTATAGGAACTCGCCATGCCCCTCACGGAATACCTTGGGGTGTCTTCTTTCCAAAATGGGGTCACTTGTGGGGTAGTTATACTGCCCTGGCATTCTAGGGGCCCAAATGTGTGGTAAGTAGTTTGAAATCAAAATCTGTAGAAAATGGCTGGTGAAATCCGAAAGGTGCTCTTTGGAATGTGGGCCCCTTTGCCCACCTAGGCTGCAAAAAAGTGTCACACATGTGGTATCTCCGTACTCAGGAGAAGTTGGGCAATGTGTTTTGGGGTGTCATTTTACATATACCCATGCTGGGTGAGAGAAATATCTTGGCAAAAGACAACTTTTCCCATTTTTTTATACAAAGTTGGCATTTGACCAAGATATTTATCTCACCCAGCATGGGTATATGTAAAATGACACCCCAAAACACATTGCCCAACTTCTCCTGAGTACGGAGATACCACATGTGTGACACTTTTTTGCAGCCTAGGTGGGCAAAGGGGCCCACATTCCAAAGAGCACCTTTCGGATTTCACCGGCCATTTTTTACACATTTTGATTTCAAACTACTTTCCACACATTTGGGCCCCTAGAATGCCAGGGCAGTATAACTACCCCACAAGTGACCCCATTTTGGAAAGAAAACACCCTAAGGTATTCGCTGATGGGCATAGTGAGTTCATGGAAGTTTTTATTTTTTGTCACAAGTTAGTGGAATATGAGACTTTGTAAGAAAAAAAAAATCATCATTTTCCGCTAACTTGTGACAAAAAATAAAAAATTATAGGAACTCGCCATGCCCCTCACGGAATACCTTAGGGTGTCTTCATTCCAAAATGGGGTCACTTGTGGGGTAGTTATACTGCCCTGGCATTCTAGGGGCCCAAATGTGTGGTAAGTAGTTTGAAATCAAAATGTGTAAAAAATGGCCGGTGAAATCCGAAAGGTGCTCTTTGGAATGTGGGCCCCTTTGCCCACCTAGGCTGCAAAAAAGTGTCACACATGTGGTATCTCCGTACTCAGGAGAAGTTGGGCAATGTGTTTTGGGGTGTCATTTTACATATACCCATGCTGGGTGAGATAAATATCTTGGTCAAATGCCAACTTTGTATAAAAAAATGGATAAAGTTGTCTTTTGCCAAGATATTTCTCTCACCCAGCATGGGTATATGTAAAATGACACGCCAAAACACATTGCCCAACTTCTCCTGAGTACGGAGATACCACATGTGTAACACTTTTTTGCAGCCTAGGTGGGCAAAGGGGCCCACATTCCAAAGAGCACCTTTCGGATTTCACCGGCCATTTTTTACACATTTTGATTTCAAACTACTTACCACACATTTGGGCCCCTAGAATGCCAGGGCAGTATAACTACCCCACAAGTGACCCCATTTTGGAAAGAAGACACCCCAAGGTATTCGCTGATGGGCATAGTGAGTTCATGGAAGTTTTTATTTTTTGTCACAAGTTAGTGGAATATGAGACTTTGTAAGAAAAAAAAAATCATCATTTTCCGCTAACTTGTGACAAAAAATAAAAAATTCTAGGAACTCGCCATGCCCCTCACGGAATACCTTGGGGTGTCTTCATTCCAAAATGGGGTCACTTGTGGGGTAGTTATACTGCCCTGGCATTCTAGGGGCCCAAATGTGTGGTAAGTAGTTTGAAATCAAAATGTGTAAAAAATGGCCGGTGACATTTGAAAGGTGCTCTTTGGAATGTGGTTCCTTTGCCCACCTAGGCTGCAAAAAAGTGTCACACATGTGGTATCTCCGTACTCAGGAGAAGTTGGGCAATATGTTTTGGGGTGTCATTTTACATATACCCATGCTGAATGAGATAAATATCTTGGTCAAATGCCAACTTTGTATAAAAAAATGGAAAAAGTTGTCTTTTGCCAAGATATTTTTCTCACCCAGCATTGGTATATGTAAAATGACACCCCAAAACACATTGCCCAACTTCTTCTGAGTACGGAGATACCACATGTGTGACACTTTTTTGCAGCCTAGGTGGGAAAAGGGGCCCACATTCCAAAGAGCACCTTTCGGATTTCACCAGCCATTTTTTACACATTTTGATTTCAAACTACTTACCACACATTTGGGCCCCTAGAATGCCAGGGCAGTATAACTACCCCACAAGTGACCCCATTTTGGAAAGAAGACACCCCAAGGTATTCGCTGATGGGCATAGTGAGTTCATGGAAGTTTTTATTTTTTGTCACAAGTTAGTGGAATATGAGACTTTGTAAGAAAAAATAAATAAATAAAAAATCATCATTTTCCGCTAACTTGTGACAAAAAATAAAAAATTATAGGAACTCGCCATGCCCCTCACGGAATACCTTGGGGTGTTTTCTTTCCAAAATGGGGTCACTTGTGAGGTAGTTATACTGCCCTGGCATTCTAGGGGCCCAAATGTGTGGTAAGTAGTTTGAAATCAAAATGTGTAAAAAATGGCCGGTGAAATCCGAAAGGTGCTCTTTGGAATGTGGCCCCTTTTGCCCACCTAGGCTGCAAAAAGTGTCACACATGTGGTATCTATGTACTCAGGAGAAAATGGGCAATGTGTTTTGGGGTGTCATTTTACATATACCCATGCTGGTTGAGAGAAATATCTTGGTTAAATGCTAACTTTGTATAAAAAAATTGGAAAAGTTGTCTTTTGCCAAGAGATTTATCTCACCTAGCATGGGTATATGTAAAATGACACCCCAAAACACATTGCCCAACTTCTCCTGAGTACGGAGATACCACATGTGTGACACTTTTTTGCAGCCTAGGTGGGCAAAGGGGCCCACATTCCAAAGAGCACCTTTCGGATTTCACCGGCCATTTTTTATACATTTTGATTTCAAACTACTTACCACACATTTGGGCCCCTAGAATGCCAGGGCAGTATAACTACCCCACAAGTGACCCCATTTTGGAAAGAAGACACCCCAAGTTATTCGCTGATGGGCATAGTGAGTTCATGGAAGTTTTTATTTTTTGTCACAAGTTAGTGGAATATGAGACTTTGTAAGAAAAAATAAATAAATAAAAAATCATCATTTTCCGCTAACTTGTGACAAAAAATAAAAAATTATAGGAACTCGCCATGCCCCTCACGGAATACCTTGGGGTGTTTTCTTTCCAAAATGGGGTCACTTGTGAGGTAGTTATACTGCCCTGGCATTCTAGGGGCCCAAATGTGTGGTAAGTAGTTTGAAATCAAAATGTATAAAAAATGGCCGGTGAAATCCGAAAGGTGCTCTTTGGAATGTGGCCCCTTTTGCCCACCTAGGCTGCAAAAAGTGTCACACATGTGGTATCTATGTACTCAGGAGAAAATGGGCAATGTGTTTTGGGGTGTCATTTTACATATACCCATGCTGGTTGAGAGAAATATCTTGGTTAAATGCTAACTTTGTATAAAAAAATTGGAAAGTTGTCTTTTGCCAAGAGATTTATCTCACCTAGCATGGGTATATGTAAAATGACACCCCAAAACACATTGCCCAACTTCTCCTGAGTACGGAGATACCACATGTGTGACACTTTTTTGCAGCCTAGGTGGGCAAAGGGGCCCACATTCCAAAGAGCACCTTTCGGATTTCACCGGCCATTTTTTATACATTTTGATTTCAAACTACTTACCACACATTTGGGCCCCTAGAATGCCAGGGCAGTATAACTACCCCACAAGTGACCCCATTTTGGAAAGAAGACACCCCAAGTTATTCGCTGATGGGCATAGTGAGTTCATGGAAGTTTTTATTTTTTGTCACAAGTTAGTGGAATATGAGACTTTGTAAGAAAAAAAATAATAAAAAATCATCATTTTCCGCTAACTTGTGACAAAAAATAAAAAAATATAGGAACTCGCCATCCCCCTCACGGAATACCTTGGGGGTGTCTTCTTTCCAAAATGGGGTCACTTGTGGGGTAGTTTTACTGCCCTGGCATTCTAGGGGCAATAATGTGTGGTAAGTACTTAAATGACCTGTGAAATCCTAAAGGTGCTCTTTGGAATGTGGGCCCCTTTGCCCACCTAGGCTGCAAAAAAGTGTCACACATGTGGTATCTCCGTACTCAGGAGAAGTTGGGCAATTTGTTTTGGGATGTTATTTTACATATACCCATGCTGGGTGAGAGAAATATCTTGGCAAAAGACAACTTTTCCCATTTTTTTATACAAAGTTGGCATTTGACCAAGATATTTATCTCACCCAGCATGGGTATATGTAAAATGACACCCCAAAACACATTGCCCAACTTCTCCTGAGTACGGAGATACCACATGTGTGACACTTTTTTGCAGCCTAGATGCGCAAACGGGCCCACATTCCTTTTAGGAGGACATTTTTAGACATTTGGATACCAGACTTCTTCTCACTCTTTGGGGCCCCTTAAATGCCAGGGCAGTATAAATACCCCACATGTGACCCCATTTTGGAAAGAAGACACCCCAAGGTATTCAATGAGGGGCATGGCGAGTTCATAGAATTTTTTTTTTTTGGCACAAGTTAGTGGAAATTGATTTTTTTGGGTTTTTTCTCACAAAGTCTCCCTTTCCGCTAACTTGGGACAAAAATTTCAATCTTTCATGGACTCAATATGCCCCTCACTGAATACCTTGGGGTATCTTCTTTCCAAAATGGGGTCATTTGTGGAGTGTTTGTACTGCCCTGGCATTTGAGGGTCTCCGCAATCATTACATGTATGGCCAGCATTAGGAGTTTCTGCTATTCTCCTCATATTGAGCATACAGGTAATGAGATTTTTTTTTTCCGTTCAGCCTCTGGGCTGAAAGAAAAAATGAACGGCACAGATTTCTTCATTCGCATCGATCAATGTGGATGAAAAAATCTCTGCCAAAAAAAAAAAAAAGGAGGGGAAAGGCGTCTGCCAGGACATAGGAGCTCCGCCCAACATCCATACCCACTTAGCCCGTATGCCCTGGCAAACCAGATTTCTCCATTCACATCAATCGATGTGAATGAATAAATCATTGCCAGGATTTTTTTATTTTTTTTTATATACAAAGTGTTTGCCAAAGCATATGAACACCGCCACCTCCTCAGCTCATATGCCTCGGCAAACGTATCTTTTACTGCAGAGGAGAAATCTCGTCTTGCAGCGCCGCATACACGACTTTTGTGTAATCTGACAGCAGCGCAATGCTTCTGTCAGAATGCACATCAGTGCTGCAGCTAGTCGATCGGTTGGTCCACCTGGAAGGTAAAAAAACAAAACAAAAAAGAAAAAACCAGGCCGCAACGCAATAAATTTATTAACTTTATAATAAAATTTGAACGGAACATATAAACTTTAACTTTTTCAACTGAACGTTAACTTTTTTACTTACTTTTTTTTTTTTTTTTTTTTGCCTTTATAGAACAAACCTCTCCTTCCCCATGGGACAATGTGTAAAGCGCAAATCGCCCAAAGATGTGGCGAAGTACATTATGCACTTTATCCCAGGTGAAAGGAGAGGTTTGCAGCAGCTGTGAGAGAAAGGGCCCTAATAGCCCTGTGTGCCTGTCCTGGGAGATGCAATCCCTATGCTAAGTGTACCTGTGTGTGGTACTTCCGGAAACACTCCCCTAAGCATAGGGCAGGGTGGTCAGGGCAGTCAGGACAGAAATAGCGGGTGTCACGCCTTATTCCACTCCTGCTACAGACACGACATTTTTTTCGGGGTGACGGTTGGGTTGAGGTACCAGGAACGACACTGGGAAAATGTCGCTCGTGTAGACGGCTCACTACACTGGTGGTTGGGGCCACGGAACCTCCTGGATACAGAAGGTTCTCGATGATCTCTTCCTGAAATTTGAGGAAGGATCGTGTTCTCCCAGCCTTACTGTAGAGAACAAAACTATTATAGGCAGCCAATTGAATTAAATATAAAGACACCTTCTTATACCAGCGTCTGGTGCATCGGGAAACTAAATAGGGAGCCAACATCTGGTCATTGAAGTCCACCCCTCCCATGAGCGCATTATAGTCGTGGACACAGAGGGGCTTTTCAATGACACGGGTTGCCCTTTCAATTTGTATTGTCGTGTCTGCGTGAATGGAGGAGAGCATGTAAACGTCACGCTTGTCTCTCCATTTCACCGCGAGCAGTTCTTCATTACACAAGGCAGCCCTCTCCCCCCTTGCAAGACGGGTGGTAACGAGCCGTTGGGGGAAGCCCACGCGACTAGGTCGCACGGTGCCACAGCACAGTTCTAGGAACAAATGCCTGAAAAGGGGCACACTTGTGTAAAAATTGTCCACATAAAGATGGTACCCCTTGCCAAATAAGGGTGACACCAAGTCCCAGACTGTCTTCCCACTGCTCCCCAGGTAGTCAGGGGAACCGACCGGCTCCAGGGTCTGATCTTTTCCCTCATAGATCCGAAATTTGTGGGTATAGCCTGTGGCCCTTTCACAGAGCTTATAAAATTTGACCCCATACCGGGCGCGCTTGCTTGGGATGTATTGTTTGAAGCCAAGGCGCCCGGTAAAATGTATTAGGGACTCGTCTATGCAGATGTTTTGCTTGGGGGTATACAAATCTGCAAATTTCTGGTTGAAGTGGTCTATGAGGGGCCGAATTTTGTGGAGCCGGTCAAAAGCTGGGTGGCCTCTGGGACAAGAGGTGCTGTTGTCGCTAAAGTGCAGGAAACGCAGGATGGTCTCAAAACGTGTCCTGGACATAGCAGCAGAGAACATGGGCATGTGATGAATCGAGTTCATGGACCAATATGACCGCAATTCATGCTTTTTTGTCAGGCCCATGTTGAGGAGAAGGCCCAGAAAAATTTTAATTTCGGAAATTTGGACTGGTTTCCACCGGAAAGGCTGGGCATAAAAGCTTCCCGGGTTGGCGGATATAAATTGAGTGGCATACCGATTTGTTTCTGCCACGACTAAGTCCAAGAGCTCCGCGGTCAAGAACAGCTCAAAAAATCCCAGGGCCGAACCGATCTGAGCTGTCTCAACCCGAACTCCAGACTGGGCGGTGAAAGGGGGAACTAATGGTGCGGCTGAAGTTGGTGACTGCCAATCAGGGTTTGCCAGCACCTCAGGGACTCTAGGGGCTCTACGGGCCTGTCTTTGTGGTGGCTGCGACGGGGTAACTATTGCACGTGCCACCGTACCAGCTTCAACTGCCCTTCTGGTGCTCGCCACTTCACCATGTTGTACGGCAGTGCTGGTACTAGGTCCAGGATGGGCTGCGCTGCTGGTGTATGCCTCACCACGTAATCCGACAGCGCCAGCCCCACTCTGCTGCTCTTGAAATGGATCCTTCACAACCTGTGGTCTAGCGACACGGGGCCTGGTACGCCTGGTGCTATCAGGGACCTCAACCTCCTCGTCCGAACTTTGGGTCAGACTGCCACTGCTTTCTACAGGTTCATATTCTGACCCGCTAGATTCGTCAGATGAGGGTTCCCATTCCTCATCCGACTGGGTCAGAATCCTGTAGGCCTCTTCAGAAGAATACCCCCTGTTTGACATTTGGACTACTAAATTTAGGGGTATTCCCTGAGACTACCCAAGAAAAAAAGCAAGCCTGTCTTACAAATGGGAGGCTAGCGAAGTACCGGAGGCCGCTGCGGCTGATAAAAACAATCAAAACTGATTTTTTTTATCGCCCCAGTGCTTGTAAAGTGATTGTGCAGTGATCAAAAAATATATATATTTTTGTCACTGCGGTGGGGCGGGCGTGGGTGAACGCACGTGTGGGCGACCGATCAGGCCTGATCGGGCAAACACTGCATTTTGGGTGGAGGGCGAGCTAAGGTGACACTAATACAATTATAGATCTGACTGTGATCAGTTTTGATCACTTACAGATACTATAAAAGTACAAATGCTGATTAGCGATACGCTAATCAGCGAATAAGTGACTGTGGTGCGGTGGGCTGGGCGTTAACTGACGCTAACTACCTAACAAAGGGACCTAAACTATCCTAAAACTGTAAGTCAATACCAGTGAAAAAAAAAAGTGACAGTTTACACTGATCACTTTTTTCCCTTTCACTAGGTGATTGACAGGGGGCGATCAAGGGGTTAATTTGGATGATGGGGGTGATGGAGGGTGATCTGGGGCTAAGTGTAGTGTTTGGTGGGTACTCACAGTTTTGTCTGCTCCACTGCTGGAACTAACCGACGAAAAGGACCAGCAGAGGAGCAGACAAGCCATTTAACACCTTATATTTATAAATATAAGGTGTTAGATGGCTTCTGATTTTATTTTTTAAAAATCAGCAACTTGCCAGCAACGATCATTGGCTGGCAGGTTGCTGATGAAATACTCCTCTAACTTTTGCCGGCCCGCGATGCGCATGCGCGGGCCGGCTGTGACCGAAATCTCGCGTCTCGCGAGAGGACGCGTATATGCGTCCAGGAGGAATCAATCAACCACCTCCAGGACGCGTCGCTGCATTCGGCGGTCCGGAGGTGGTTAATGCTGTTGCCAAACCATTTTGATGAAGTTTCCATCAACTACTAACCATTTTTTATGAACCAGACACCCTCTTCACTTCCAAGCAGGGGGTGCCTGAGGTTCTCCCATTGACTTCCTTTGTATTAAATTGTATTTGAGCACCCAAATTATTCAGCCGTGCATAGCGATGCTTGAGCCGAACAGTAGTTCGGCCGAGCATGCTCCCTCATCACTACTGACCATCTAAAACATTTTGTGGGAGAGGGCCTGCTGCCAAGCTGACCATCTAAAACATTTTGTGGCTGAGGGCCTGCTGCCGAGCTGACCATCTAAAGCTGCTTTCCTCTGGTGGGGCAGAGAAGTTAGGGGCAATCCAGGCCTTGTTCATTTATATAAGAGTCAACCGGTCAGCATTTTCAGTTGACAGGCGGATGCGCTTATCAGTTATTATGCCCATAGCAGCAGTAATTAGACGCTCTGACAAAACGCTGGCGGCGGGGCAGGCCTGCACCTCCAAGGCGTAGAGCACCAGTTTGTGCCACATGTCCAGCTTGGACACCCAATAGTTGTAAGGCCTCATGCACACGACGTTGTGTGTTTTGTGGTCTGCAAATTGCGGATCCAAAATAACCCGGGTGGCATCCATGTGCGTTCCGCAATTTAAGGAACGGCACGGGCAGCAATTAAAGGGAACCTGTCACCTGCAAAACGCATATTAAACCAACCACAGTACCTTACAGTATCCCCCAGTGTGTTGCTAATCATGTTTTTCTTTCCTCTTTGCGTTTCTTCATTCTTCTTTGTCGGTTGGCGCTGTCTCCGAGTCAGGCTTGAAGTCAAGGGGGCAGCGGCCTCCTTGCTTCAAGTAAAGCTAAGCCCGCCCCTTACCCCTCCTCTCTACAATTAGATGGACATGCTGCCGTGAAGCCGAGATCGCGCTCTTCTAGCGCATGCGCGGTCCGCTGCCTGTTACAGCGCAATCCTCACTCACCCGTCTGCATTTTGCTGACTGCGGATGCGCCGGACAGTTTGATCGCGCGCGCCCGGCCGTCACGCTGTAACAGGCAGCATACCGCGCATGCGCTAGAAGAGCGTGATCACGGCAGCATGTCCATCTAATTGTAGAGGAGGGTTAAGAGGCGGGCTTAGCTTTACTTGAAGCAAGGATGCCGCTGCCCCCTTGACTTCAAGCCTGACTCGGAGACAGCGCCAACCGACATTAAAACAGAATTTTAACGAGTATGAAGAAACACAAAGAGGAAAGAAAAACATGATTAGCAACACACTGAGGGATACTGTAAGGTACTGTGGTCGGTTTAATATGCGTTTTGCAGGTGACAGGTTCCCTTTAATATAACTGCCTATTCTTGTCCGCAAATCGCAGACAAGAATAGGACAGGTTTTTTTTTTTTGAGGACCACGGAACGGAGCAACGGATGCGGACAACATGCGGAGTTCTAAGCCTTCTAACATTCTAAAATAATAAAATGAGATTTACAAAATTAATCCACCATAAAGAAGACATACAGTAAATGTTAATTAATATCTTTTTTGTGTGAGTTATCACTATCTGTCTTAAAAGCAGAGGAATTCAAATTTGAAAATTTACAAATGAGCGAATCCAAGCTGACAAAGTGGAATTCGATATGAATTTCAGGAAAAAATTTATTCTCAATGAATGCTAATTTCCTCGCGCTTCATGGTAATGAATTGCAATTTTTCCTAAAATGGCGGCTACAATGGCAGATACACATGTGAGGACATGGGGCAAGGAACTCTGGGAAGGCGGGCTGACCCATAATGCCATGCATGCAGCCAATCAGCAGCCAGCCCTGTTATGTCACAGCCCTATAAATATGGCGGCCATCTTAGAGTCAAACATTTTCCAGCGTTCAGAGTGCAGGGACAGATGTGAGAAGGTGCTAGGGACAAAAATAGGAAAAACCTCATTGTGAAAAAAATTATGAAAAAACTATTTATAAGTGCAGGGAAAGGATAGGGAGGAATAATTTCACAGCATCTTAGTGCAGGGAGAGACGTCAGAAGGTGCCAGAAAATTGATTTACAAGTGCAGGGAAAGGATAGGGAGGAATCATTTCCAAGCATCTTAGTGCAGGGAGAGACGTCTGAAGTCGCTTGGGCCAGTGCTAGAAAAACCTTATTGTGAAAAAAAAAAGAAGCTAATTACAAGTGCAGGGAAACATTATTGTCATGCTCCACTCTGACGAGGTGCAGAGGTCGGCCAGGATAGCAGCACAAGTTTAGTGGTTGTTTTGGAGCTGTGCTGGATCCGCCTCTCATCAGGTGCACTGGGTGGGGTCATTAGTTTAAATAGCACACTAGCCCAGTGCCCTGAGCGGATTATACTAATCATTGTGGTCTTGGAAGCTAGGAAGGAAGGTTGGCTGTCTGCTCCAGCTCAGGAAGATAAGTGTTATCTCTAGTTTGGTTGTTTTGTGTCATCTATCCCATCCAGGTTCTGTGCAAGCAGGCTGCTCCTATTTCCCTACTTCACCATCTCAGGGAATTCAGGGTTTTGTCAGCCCAGGCACGGGGACACCTCATACCTACCTTAAAGGTCTGTAGGTGGGCTAAGCAGTGCAGGGAAAAGGTCAGGGATTAGTTAGGAGGTGACCCTTCCCCTGTCTCTCGCCCAGAGCCTGGTTGGTGCGTTATCTGTTAGACTGAGTGCACGCCCGCCGTGAAGATTATTTGGGGATTCAAATAGCCATTATACAGCTCTGGCATTCTAACAATTTGTTCTTGCTATTGGGGTGCAAGTGCTATGTTGAAAAGCCTTTAGTAGCTTATATCTGTGAAAAAAGAAAAATATATACGCATTTCACTTCTGCAGTTATTTGTGTTGAAAGAGTTTAGTGGCCTATTTCAGTGCAAAAAGGAAAAAAAATATACACATTTCACTTCTGCAGTTATATTTGGTGAAAGCATTTAGTGTCCTATTTCAGTACTAAAAGGAAAAAAATATACGCACTTCACAGTTGTATTTATTTGTGAAAGAGTTTAGTGGCCTATTTTAGTAAAAAAGGGAAAAATATATACGCATTTCATTTCTGCAGTTATATGTGGTGAAAGGATTCAGTGTCCTATTTCAGTACAAAAAGGAAAAGAATATACGCACTTCACTGTTGCATGTATTTGTGAAAAAGTTTAGTGGCCTATTTCAGTACAAAAAAGGAAAAATATATATGCATTTCACTTCTGCAGGTATATGTGGTGAAAGCGTTCAGTGTCCTATTTCAGTACAAAAAGGAAAAAAATATACGCACTTCACTGGTGCATTTATTTCTGCTAAAAGTGTTTAATGGTCTGTTTCAGTACAGAAAGAAAAATATACACACTTCACTGGTGCATTTATTTCTGCTAAAAGTATTTACTGGCTTATTTCAGTACAAAAAGAAAAATATATTCTCAGTTCACTTCTGCAGTTATATGTGTTGAAAGAGTTTACTGGCCTATATCAGTACAGAATGAAAATCATATACGCACTTCACTGGTGCACTTATTTGTGGCAAAAGCTTTAGTGACCTATACAGGGAGTGCAGAATTATTAGGCAAGTTGTATTTTTGAGGATTAATTTTATTATTGAACAACAACCATGTTCTCAATGAACCCAAAAAACTCATTAATATCAAAGCTGAATATTTTTGGAAGTAGTTTTTAGTTTGTTTTTAGTTTTAGCTATTTTAGGGGGATATCTGTGTGTGCAGGTGACTATTACTGTGCATAATTATTAGGCAACTTAACAAAAAACAAATATATACCCATTTCAATTATTTATTTTTACCAGTGAAACCAATATAACATCTCAACATTCACAAATATACATTTCTGACATTCAAAAACAAAACAAAAACAAATCAGTGACCAATATAGCCACCTTTCTTTGCAAGGACACTCAAAAGCCTGCCATCCATGGATTCTGTCAGTGTTTTGATCTGTTCACCATCAAGATTGCGTGCAGCAGCAACCACAGCCTCCTAGACACTGTTCAGAGAGGTGTACTGTTTTCCCTCCTTGTAAATCTCACATTTGATGATGGACCACAGGTTCTCAATGGGGTTCAGATCAGGTGAACAAGGAGGCCATGTCATTAGATTTTCTTCTTTTATACCCTTTCTTGCCAGCCACGCTGTGGAGTACTTGGACGCATGTGATGGAGCATTGTCCTGCATGAAAATCATGTTTTTCTTGAAGGATGCAGACTTCTTCCTGTACCACTGCTTGAAGAAGGTGTCTTCCAGAAACTGGCAGTAGGACTGGGAGTTGAGCTTGACTCCATCCTCAACCCGAAAAGGCCCCACAAGCTCATCTTTGATGATACCAGCCCAAACCAGTACTCCACCTCCACCTTGCTGGCGTCTGAGTCGGACTGGAGCTCTCTGCCCTTTACCAATCCAGCCACGGGCCCATCCATCTGGCCCATCAAGACTCACTCTCATTTCATCAGTCCATAAAACCTTAGAAAAATCAGTCTTGAGATATTTCTTGGCCCAGTCTTGACGTTTCAGCTTGTGTGTCTTGTTCAGTGGTGGTCGTCTTTCAGCCTTTCTTACCTTGGCCATGTCTCTGAGTATTGCACACCTTGTGCTTTTGGGCACTCCAGTGATGTTAATAGTGCTGCATCCCTCTGCAAGATATCTCACTATTTTTGACTTTTCTGACCCTTCCAAGTCCTTCTTTTGACCCATTTTGCCAAAGGAAAGGAAGTTGCCTAATAATTATGCACACCTAATATAGGGTGTTGATGTCATTAGACCACACCCCTTCTCATTACAGAGATGCACATCACCTAATATGCTTAATTGGTAGTAGGCTTTCGAGCCTATACAGCTTGGAGTAAGACAACATGCATAAAGAGGATGATGTGGTCAAAATACTCATTTGCCTAATAATTCTGCACACAGTGTATCATTATAGAAAGAAAAAAAATATACGCACTTCACTGGTGCACTTATTTGTGGCAAAAGAATTTAGTGGCCTATTTTAATACAGAAATAAAAAATATATACACACTTACTGGTGCAGTTATATGTGTTGAAAGCGTTTACTGGCCTATTTCAGTACAGAAAGAAAAATATATACGCACTTCACTGTTGCAGTTATTTGTGCCGGAAACGTTTAGTGGCCTATTTCAGTACAGAATTAAAAATATATTTGTCGCATTTAGGGGTGTTTTAGTTTGCATTTAATAGATTTAGTTCAGCTAAATGTATGTCAGACAGAGAAGTGCCAGGCCATGCACAGGAGGAGAAGAGGCCTAAATGTTTCTGGCGCAAGCAAAGGTCGCAGCAGAGTAATGGGGCGTGGCAGCATGAGTCGCAGCGAGAGGCCTGAGATCCCAGTGTCAGCTAGCGGTCCTGTCTTGACCAGCAACCCAGCAGTTCTTGATTGGTTAACTCGGTCATCCACTTCATCCCATGTGACATCAGGCACCCCCAGTATACCCCCGAGTAGGAGAAACCAAACATTAAACCAAGCACCCCCTGCTCTGAAGAGGGGAGGATGCCAGGTTCATAGAGAAAGGTCAGAAATTGATGGAAACACCATTGAAATGGTTCGGGAACAGCATGGGGAGGATCTCTGGATGCATCTTGGACTCCCAAGTCGATGCTGTGAACGAAGTTGTCCAAGTAGTACTCCACTTTTACAGACTCACAATAATACGCACAAAACCAAAGATAAAATCGATTTTAGAGGAAACATTGTACATCAAAGTATTGACTTTATCCTATTGGACCAGTCAATTGATAGAGACGGGAGATATATCTTCCTCCACGCTCGATGGAATGGCAGAAAGTGTGTCTTAGCTTTTCTGTATATCCCCCCACCATTTGCAATGACAGTCCTAAACCAGTTGACAATTTTTTTGCATAATAGAGAGCGATCCCCGGTATTAATATGAGGTGACTTTAACTGCGTATTGGACCCCGCGTTGGATAGAATCTCAACCGTGGGGAAAAGTGGGCAGGGAAAGCACGCCCTACTTCGAGGGTTCTGCGAGGAGATAGGACTAACAGATGTCTGGCGATGGCTTTACGGTAACAAACAGGTGTTCTCTTACTTCAGTAAAACATATAGCGCTATGTCCAGAATTGATATTGCCTTGGCCAATGTTGAGATGCTCGATGCCATTTAAAAAATGACGTACGAGATCCATGGTATCTCTGATCACTCACCGATCTTACTGGTGATGAAGATTGGGCAACAATCCGGTACTACCAGATCGTTCAGACTGAACGAGCACTGGTTAACCATATTAAATGATTCCGTAGGAATTGACAAGAAACTTACACAATTCTGGCAAGAAAATATTGGCACAACACATATCCACTTCGTATGGGATGCAATGAAGGCTTTTATTCGCGGGTTATATTTCAGCAGAATTAAAAAGAGAAAAAAGGAATTTTTTAAAGAGCAAAAAAATCTGGAAGCAAATATTGCATATTTGGAGGGTAGGATTCGAATAAATAACGACGCGAACACACGCGCCAAGGTAAAATCTGCTAAGGACCACTATATAACTTTTATGAGGAAAAAAGCCCAGAATCAACTATTTTTTATGGGCTACAAACATAAAAACTATTGGCCTCCATAATAACGAATCAAAAGGCCCCCCAAAAGATTAGACAAATTCTGGCAGGTGACGGCCGTAGATTGGAAAGAGGAGTGAAGATGGAGGGAGAATTCTTAAAATTTTTTAACAATCTTTATTGCTCCGGGGTGGACGATATAGGGACAAAGATAGACGACTTTCTAAAACAGGTCAAGATCCCGGTGTTGTCGGACCCGGACTCGGCCCTCTTGTGTGCCCCCATCTCCTTGGGAGAACTACAGGCGGTTACGCAGGAGGCTCGGGGCTCTTCGGCGCCCGGATCGGATGGGCTCCCGTATGGCATATACAAGAGCTATGCGGGGGTCCTCCTGCCCGGGTTGCTGCAGGTCCTGAATAAATCCAGTAAATGTGGAAAGCTGCCCCCGTCTTTGACAGAGGCAACTATCACGCTGATCCTGAAGAAGGGGAAAAATGGAAACAAAGTTGAAGCCTACCGCCCTATATCGCTGCTCAATGCAGATTATAAAATAATTGCAAAAGTTCTGGCCAACAGGATAAAAAAAAGTAATAGCTGGCCTAGTTCATACAGATCAGACAGGGTTTATCCCCTGGCGACAGATCCAGACCAATATACGTCGAACCATTCTTAATGTCCAGATTGGGGGGGGAGAGGACCGTTCCATCCTGTCCTTGGACGCCGCTAAGGCGTTTGATCGGGTGGAGTGGTCCTTCCTCTGGCGGGTCATGCATAGGATGAATCTGGGTCAAAAATTTATCGCATGGGTCAAATTGCTATATAGTGGACCGACGGCCAGAATTAATATTAACGGGGGGCTTACCCTTGCCTTTTCCCTAAAGCGGGGGACACGACAGGGGTGCCCACTCTCTCCACTCCTCTTTTCAGTCTTTATGGAACCTCTCGCTTGCAGGATACGGGTCGAGCCGAGCATTGTGGATTCGGTGGTAGGGGGATGGATGACAAGATCTTCTTGTATGCGGATGACGTATTGCTCTATCTGAACGACGGATGGAGAAGCGTCCCTGGCGTTATGCGAATAATAGAGGAGTTTGGTAGCGTCGCCGGATATGAGATAAATTGGGCAAAGTCTGTCCTCTTCCCCCTTAACCAGATGCCTCCCTTAAATGACCTCAAGGTCAGAATTATTGCCCCAACGGACCACTTAGAATACCTAGGGATAAAAATTGGTAGCACCATTAGGGATTATAACATATTAAACATCACTCCCCTAGTTGGGAAAATAAGGGAGAAGATTAGGGTTTGGCAGAAACTCCCGCTTTCCCAGATCAACAGAATTGCACTGATTAAAATGGTTTTGTTGCCCTGGATATTGTACACGGTCAGCTCTTGCCCTGCTTGGATCGAAGATAGTGTTTTTAATTTGATTGATCGATTGATTAATGACCTGATATGGGGCAGGAAAAGGGTCCGCATTAAGCTACAATATTTACGATTGGCTGCAAGTAATGGTGGCCTTGGCCTGCCTCACTTTCAAAGTTATTACCTGTGCTCACAATTACAGTGGTGTATCAATACGGGGGATGGAGCATTAATATCCCATATTATAGGACAACGACAACAGTCTACACATAACATATTCAGTATATTGGAATCCGGACTTCTGGAGCGTGTGGACCATTTTTGTCCTATTGGTTCAGGGCTACAGAAGGCCTGGAATAAAACTAAGGAACTTACCCAGGCTCCTCAAGTATTGGAGTTTACCCCGTTATGGGACAACCCTGCGCTAACAGAGTTCTTGGCCCTTAATGAAAATGATTATTGGACTCGGAGAGGCATTACGCTATTTTCACACATATGCACGAAAGGGAAAATTAAACCGATAGGGGAATTGTTTTTGCAGCCACCAATCACTGCATTAGAACACTATAGATATCTTCAACTACAACATGCACTAGCATGCACGCTTAAAAAAACGCCCTCGAAAATAAGCACTCAGAGATTCTCATTATTTTGTTATAATACAGTAGGGAAAAAAGTTAGGGTCTCACTATTTTATAGGAGATTTATTGAGGAACTAAGCACGGTCACTAAATTTAAAAGTGTAGATAAATGGAACGCGGATATAGGGGAATGTAACCCTTCACAATGGCGGGAAATATATCAAAATATCAAAAAGGCTTCCCTCTCACGACAGCACCGTTTGACTCAATTTAAAATAATACACCAATTATATGTTACCCCGAATCTCCTATCTAAAATATACAGTAATAAGGGACAAGAATTCAGTTGCTTGAAATGCTCTCTTGCAGCAGCAGGGTATGTCCATATGTTGTGGGATTGCCCAGTTATCAAGAACTTTTGGGATAGTATATTTCAGGAGTTGGTGGCATTAACTGGGAACAACCCCCTTTAACTATTCAAGTAGCGTTGCTTGGACTGCTTCCCCCCGAATACAAAAACAAAACAACCAAAAGTGAGCAGGGCTACTGGCTGAAGGGACTCCTATTGGCCAAGGTAATAATTCTGAGGCATTGGGTGAAAGATAGACCACCAACAAAACATGAATGGCAAAGCTTAATGGCAAGAGTAACAGACTTTGAGTGCATTAAACGGCGCGGGGTGATATACACAACAGGAATAGGTGTATAGACAGGAGAAATGACTGAAAGAGATGTACCACCGGACTGGAACTGATGACCCACCACTTTTTGAGTCTAAGCTCCCACATAAACAAACTTTCAATAATTTTTAAACAATAAAACATTACTATAACCTGCTTAAACTAAATAGGAATTGGCCCTATGACTGTCTGGGAAACACCCAGAAGAGGGGCGTGAGCAGCCCGCCGCCCCTCGTGGCGGCCGTACCAGGCCAGGTACGCGGGGGGGGATGGGGGGGTGGCGTTTGGGGGGGGATAGGGGGCGGTCTTTTGGGGGGGGGGGGGTTTTGCTTTGATATGAGTGACAGAGAGTTGGGACTAAACCGGAGTGTCTTTGATATTGATGTCTATGTGTATATATACGTAGCCCGGTATCAAGGGATATACTGCATAAATGTACCTGTCGTATGTACCTACTCTCTGTGACCAGATACCTTTTTATATTGCTTCGGCTCAAGAAAATTTATAAAGATATTTATATATAGAAAAAAGATAAAATCGATTTTAGAGGAAACATTGTTAGGATACAATTTTTCCTGTATATTTACTTGAATATAATGTGCAAGTGCTGCCAAAAATTACAAGGAAGAGGCACTCCGAAACAACCTGTATATCACATAAAGGAGAACCTCATTCACATTGTGATACAATTGTTCAGGTAGAGGGACTCCTGCACTCATAAAGTGAAAGGGCTACCAAAAAATTACAAGGAACCGACACAACAATACACCCTTTGTTACACATAATGGAGTGCCTCATACACAGACTTGAAAAATTATGATTAATTGCCTGCTGGTGACCCTCAAAAATTTTAGGAGCAAGGGCCTGCTGATCTGACCATCTAAAACATTATGGGCGAGGGCCTGCTGCCGCTTTGTTGACTCTAGATGTCCTGTGCCTGATCGCACGTCCCCGTGACGGCGACGATCCATTCGGATGTCTGCCCTATCAACTTTCGATGTCTTTTCAGCACTAACCACGGTGACCATGGGTAACAGGGAATCAGGGTTTGATCCTGCAGAGGGAGACTGAGAAACAGCTACGGCTACCACTTCCAAGCAAGGCAGAATGCACACAAATTACCTATTAGGTATAATTAGGTGAGGGCCTGCAGATGAGCTGACCCTCTAAAAGATTGTAGGTGAGGGCCTGCAGATGAGCTGACCCTCTAAAACATTATATGCGAGGGCCTGCTGCTGAGCTGACCCTCTAAAACATTATGGTTGCTGAGCTGACCATTAAAAAAATTACAGTGTTCAAAGCAGGTCGTGTCGCCTGAATACTTCAGCTAGGAATAATAGAATAGGACTCAGGTTCTATTTTTTTGGTTTTCGGAACTGGGGCCATGGTTAAGAGGGATGGCCGGGGGCATCCGTATTGCGCAGCTAGAGGTGAAATTCTTGGACCGGCGCAAGACGAACCAAAGTGAAAGCATTTGCCAAGAATGTTTTCATTAATCAAAAACGAAAGTCGGAGGCTCGAAAATGATCAGATACCGTCATAGTTCTGACCATAAACGATGATCAGCAGCGATACGGCGGCGTTATTCCCATGACCCGCCGAGCTGCTTCCGGGAAACAAAAGTCTTTGGGTACTGGAGGGAGTATGGTTGCAAAGCTGACAAAGTACACTGTATGTCACAGACAAATTTTTTTTTTAAGCGCACACGTTACACTGCAGATGTGGCCCTCTTAAAGATAGTGTCAGGTAGCGGACACCGTGCAGGAAAAAAGTACACTGTATGTCACAGATACATTTTTGAAGCGCACATGTTACATTGCAGATGTGGCCCTGGTAAGGTCACAGTCAGAAGCGGACACCGTCTACAGAAAAAATGACATTGTATGTCACAGATAAATTTTTGAAGCGCACGCGTTACACTGCAGATGTGGCCCTGGTAAGGTTACTGTCAGAAGCGGACACCATCTACGAAAAAAGTATACTGGATGTCACTGATATTTTAGGGATGCGCACACTTTTCACAGGAGATGTGGCGCAGCTGATCTCACTGTCCGCAGTGGACACCGTCTATTAAAAAAGAACATTGGATGTCACAGATATTTTTTGGATGCGCACACTTTACACTGGAGATGTAGCATGGATAATTTAACTGTCCGCAGCGGACACTGTCTATGGAAATAGTACACTGGATATCACTGATATTTTAGGGATGCGCACATTTTACACAGAAGATGTGGCACAGCTAATCTCACTGTCCGCAGCGGACACCATCTATTGAAAAAGTATACTGGATGTCAGATATTTTTTGGATGTGCACACTTTACGCTGGAGATGTGCATGGATAATTTAACTGTCAGCAGCAGACACCGTCTATGGAAAAAGTACACTGGATGTCACTGATATTTTAGGTATGCGCACACTTTTCATAGGAGATGTGGCGCGGATAATTTAACTGTCCACAGCAGACACCGTCTACAGAAAAAGTACACTGGATGTCACTGATATTTTAGGGATGCGCACAATTTACACTGGAGATGTGGCATGGATAATTTAACTGTCCGCAGGGGACACTATCTACGGAAAAAAGTGTACTGGATTTCACTGATATTTAAGGGATGCGCACACTTTGCACAGGAGATGTGGCACAGCTAATCTCACTGTCTGCAGTGGACACCATCTATTGAAAAAGTACACTGGATGTCACAGATATTTTAGGGATGAGCACACTTTACAGTGGAGATGTGCATGGATAATTAACTGTCCGCAGCGGACACCTTCTACGAAAAAAGTACACTGCATGTCACTGATATTTTAGGAATGCACACACTTTACACAGGAGATGTGGTATGGATAATCTAACTGTCCGCAGCAGACACCATCTATGGAAAAAGTACACTGGATGTTACAAATATTTTAGGGATGCGCACACTTTACACTGGAGATGTGGCAAGGATAATATAACTGTCCGCAGCGGACCTGGAACCCGAACCCCATTGAAGTCAATGGGGACCCGAACTTTGGAGCACTAAAATGGCTGTAAATAAGGCATGGAAAGGGCTAAAGGGCTGCAAGTGGCAGCAAAATGTAGTTAGGAGCATGGCAAGTGCTCTGCAAAGAAATGTGGATAGAAAAATGACTTCAAATAACATAAAATATGTAAAAATAAAAAAATAATAATCTTGATCTTGGAGGACGAGGTCCATATGGAGTAGGAGGTAGAGGAGGCGGTGGATGTGGCGGTGTAGGCGGGAGCTGCGGAGGAGGAGGTATCCAACACTGGTTTTTTGTTTAATATATATATTTTTTAATTAGGGTACACCCCAAAAGTTGGTAAATACAACCTGTTATAACCCCCACCAGCCGTGCTAAATAAACGTTCAGACAATACACTGGCTGAAGGGCAGGCCAGCACCTCCAAGGCGTAAAGGGCAAGCTCAGGCCATATGCCCAATTTGTAGACCCAGAAGTTGAAGGGGGTAGACCCATCATTCAGAACGTGTAGGCGTGTGCACACATACTGCTCCACCATGTTGCACATCCCCGTGATGTCCACAATCCAATTGGATATCTGCTCTATCAACTTTCGATGTTCTTTTCTGCCCCTACCATGTTGATCACGGTTAGGGGTGAATCAGAGTTCCATGCAGGAGAGGGAGAGTGAGAAAGGGATACCACATCCAAGGGAAGTCAATGGCAGCAATGTGATCAAGCTGAAATGTGGGACAAATTATTAAAGTAGAAGGATCGAATGAAAGGACCAATTAAAGACTAATTTTATGTCACTGATATCTTAGGGATGCGCACACTTTACACAGGAGATGTGGAGCGGATAATTTAACTGTCCGCAGCAGACACCGTCTACGGAAAAAGTACACTGGATGTCACTGATATCTTAGGGATGCTCACACTTTACACAGGAGATGTGGCGCAGCTAATCTCACTGTCTGCAGCGGACACCATCTATTGAAAAAGTACACTGGATGTCACAGATATTTTAGGGATGCGCACACTTTACACAGGAGATGTGGCTCGGATAATTTAACTGTCCGCAGCGGCCTATTAGCTGCTATTTAGAGCAGGATGCGCTAAAATTATATACTGCTGCTGTCACACACAATAGTCCTTAGAAGAACTTTTGGGTCTCTGAAAAGTCTCTGTCCCTATCTATGCACAGCTCCCTAAGACTGAGCAATTTAGCGCAGATTGCGCTACAAACATATATTGTTTCTGTCACACACAATAGTCCTTAAATGGACTTTTGGGTCTCTGAAATGTTTTTGTAATAAAAATCTTCCAATAACACTCCCTACACTGTCTTTCTCTTCCTATGCTTAACTCTCCCTGACTAAGACTAAGCCAAACATGTGTCATTAGGTGCTTTATAGCACCCAATGACGTGTTTCTAGACAGCCAATCAATGTAATGCCAGTAGCCAACATGGCTACGGCATTACAGTGTGTGCAGGTACCTTCCTGCACGTTTATTGGCTGCGTAGCAGCCAAGAAAGGTTTAGGGAGGAGACTCGAGCATTACGCTCGAGCACATGCGGTATTCGGCCGAGCACCTCCTTGTGCCGAGCATGCTCGATCATTACTACTCGTCAGTCATTCCATCAGCAATCGATCACCGAAGCTATTGCCAAGAGACAGCAGTATGCGTGCCCGCATCAAACGGCGCAGAAGCTGAACATGCTCCTGTCCAATTTCTGGTGCTGCAGTCCCTCCCTTTCCAAGTGGTGGACTCTGCACCTTTCAGAGAACTGATGGCTTGTGCCGAGCCAAGGTGGAGAGTCTCAAGCCGTCATTTCTTTGCGAAAAAGGCAGTACCAGCCCTGCACAAATATGTAGAAGAACACAAGGTGGGCCAGTCCTTGAGCCTGTCGGTGCACGGTAGCACCGACGTGTGGAGCTGTAACTACAGTCAGGGACAGTACATTTCCTTTACGGCCCACTGGGTGAATGTGGTTTCTGCACAGTTACACCAGTAACTTGGCCAGGTCACGCCGTTTCCGCCTCCACATTGTCATGCCCTTGGTCCTGCAACAATGTCCGCCTCTGCCTCCTCATCCTCCACCATGTCCTAAGCCTCCACTGCAGGGACAAGTCACAGTGCCCCTTCAGCATACCACATGTGCAGGGCACGGCGGTGTCATGCTGTTCTGCACCTCGTTTTACTTGGCGAACTGAGTAATACAAGGGAGGAACTGCTCTATGTCCTTTGTCAAGAAATTGAATCCTGGTTTTCTCCCCGACAACTCAAAATCGGAACCATGGTGACCGACAACGGGAAGAACATTGTGTCGGCGCTGCATCAAGGAGGGCTGAGACATGAGCCCTGCATGGCACACGTGTTCAATCTGGTTGCCAAGCGGTTCCTGAAGTCTTCCACCCATCTGCAAGACATCCTAAAAATTGCCAGGAAACTTTGCATGCACTTCAGCCACTGTGACACCGCAAAGCACACCCTCCTTGAGCTGCAGCGGCAGAACGGCATCTCCAACATAGGCTGATATGCAAAGTTTCCACCTGTTGGAATTCCACTCTCCATATGTTGTACCGACTATAGGAACAGAGAAAGGCCATCAACGATTTCTTGATGATGCAAGCGGATATGAGTACTCCACTGTGTAACTTTGATGTCAGCCAGTGGCAGCTCATGCATGACACCTGCCATTCGCTCAGGCCCTTTGAATATTCCATTCATGTGTCATCTCTGTTTTGCATCCACTCCTGTTTTTTTTGGGCATTAAGCAATACTGATGGATTATTGAGCAAATGCTGACCGAGTGAAGATGTATGCTCCAGAGACAATATCCGTTTTTTGTGGGTTATTGTTCTGACGGATCAGAGGAAGGGCAAAATAATAAAGGACATCAACACAAACTTATTGCTGACACCCTCTCCACTTTGGCTCTACTTGTCTATGCGTTTAGTAGAACAGGTTCTGTAGACATCTATGTGGAATCAGCTGGTGACAGTGTAAAAGGAGTGCACTTCTTCTTGATGCTAACATCGACCTGTAAGGCTAAGTTCATACTTGAGTTTTTAGGTCAGTTTTGGCCCGTGACTGCCCTAATAAGTAAAGTGTGCAGTGATTCTAGCAACGCCTGTCATCTGCATTTCATACTAAGGCAGACTCCCTATGCGTGTTACTACAAGGCACAGTGTTATACACCACTATAAAGGCTCTCAGCAGCCAGGAAATAGCAGTTTTTTTACGTAATTTGCCGCAATTATATTTGTATCGAACCAAATTTTTCCCGAAAAATTTGGCGAACCGGATATTCAAATTTTTGGAAAAATTCGCTCATCTCTAGTTAGAATATTGGATTATTGGTACTAAATTGCAGGATATACTTTAAAGAGTAACTAAACCTTTAATTAAGTTTTTTTGTAAAATGTCCTAAATGCCCTACTTTAGGCCTCATGCACACGACTGTTCAGTTTTTTGCGGGCCGCATCTTTTGCGGCCCCATTGAAGTAAATGGGTTTGCATTCGAGCCGCAAAAACTGCAGCTCGGATGCGGACCAAAACAACGGTCATGTGCATGATGCCATAGTAATGGATTTTGAATTTTTAATAGAGTTCTCACTTCCTAAAGCGCACTTTTCTCTGCATGCTTTGAATTCTCTTTTCTGTACACCGCGGACTTCTCAGTGGTATATGGAGTCTACAGTTTATCAATGGGGCTGCAGCACAAAGAGTACGGGCACGAGCATACATTGTGTGCCTCCCCAAAGTTTACTAAATGCTGGCATAGCACATGTGTACCCTGTACCCACGTGATATGCCAGGGTTAGCTGAGCGGAGCGGGCTCCTAACTGTGCCTGCTTTGCTAAGCTAAGAGTTCTGCATGCTAGTTTTACTTAGGCATTTCACTCTTCCATTACTGCTCTGGGGCAATTTAGATTGAATATGAACATTTACCCTAATTAATGTTTAGCCGCATTATATTGTGCATACTAAAAATAAGTTTATCATGCCTCCCCCTCAATTCCTTTTCCCCCATCCTCTTTTTTTAAATCCCCCATGGTTAATATACGGTTTTCCTTCTGGATGACTAATACCTTAATACTGTCTTTGGTTCATTAGAGACCACATTGTGATTAATTGGACTTGATTATCTGAGAGGACAGATGCGCACACTTTACACAGGAGATGTGGCTCGGATAATTTAACTGTCCGCAGCGGCCTATTAGCCGCTATTTAGAGCAGGATGCGCTAAAATTATATACTGCTGCTGTCACACACAATAGTCCTTAGAAGGACTTTTGGGTCTCTGAAAAGTCTCTGTCCCTATCTATGCACAGCTCCCTAAGACTGAGCAATTTAGCGCAGATTGCGCTACAAACATATATTGTTTCTGTCACACACAATAGTCCTTAAATGGACTTTTGGGTCTCTGAAATGTTTTTGTAATAAAAATCTTCCAATAACACTCCCTACACTGTCTTTCTCTTCCTATGCTTAACTCTCCCTGACTAAGACTAAGCCAAACATGTGTCATCAGGTGCTTTATAGCACCCAATGACGTGTTTCTAGACAGCCAATCAATGTAATGCCAGTAGCCAACATGGCTACGGCATTACAGTGTGTGCCAGTACCTTCCTGCACGTTTATTGGCTGCGTAGCAGCCAAGAAAGGTTCAAGGAGGAGACTCGAGCATTACACTCGAGCACATGCGGTATTCGGCCGAGCACCTCCATGTTCCGAGCATGCTCGATCATCACTACTCGTCAGTCATTCCATCAGCAATCAATCACCGAAGCTATTGCCAAGAGACAGCAGTATGCGTGCCCGCATCAAACGGCGCAGAAGCTGAACATGCTCCTGTCCAATTTGCTGGTGCTGCAGTCCCTCCCTTTCCAAGTGGTGGACTCTGCACGTTTCAGAGAACTGATGGCTTGTGCCGAGCCAAGGTGGAGAGTCTCAAGCCGTCATTTCTTTGCGAAAAAGGCAGTACCAGCCCTGCACAAATATGTAGAAGAACACAAGGTGGGCCAGTCCTTGAGCCTGTCGGTGCACGGTAGCACCGACGTGTGGAGCTGTAACTACAGTCAGGGACAGTACATGTCCTTTACGGCCCACTGGGTGAATGTGGTTTCTGCACAGTTACACCAGTAACTTGGCCAGGTCACGCCGTTTCCGCCTCCACATTGTCATGCCCTTGGTCCTGCAACAATGTCCGCCTCTGCCTCCTCATCCTCCACCATATCCTAAGCCTCCACTGCAGGGACAAGTCACAGTGCCCCTTCAGCATACCACATGTGCAGGGCACGGCGGTGTCATGCTGTTCTGCACCTCGTTTTACTTGGCGAACTGAGTAATACAAGGGAGGAACTGCTCTATGTCCTTTGTCAAGAAATTGAATTCTGGTTTTCTCCCCGACAACTCAAAATCGGAACCATGGTGACCGACAACGGGAAGAACATTGTGTCGGCGCTGCATCAAGGAGAGCTGAGACATGAGCCCTGCATGGCACACGTGTTCAATCTGGTTGCCAAGCGGTTCCTGAAGTCTTCCACCCATCTGCAAGACATCCTAAAAATTGCCAGGAAACTTTGCATGCACTTCAGCCACTCTGACACCGCAAAGCACACCCTCCTTGAGCTGCAGCGGCAGAACGGCATCTCCAACATAGGCTGATATGCAAAGTTTCCACCTGTTGGAATTCCACTCTCCATATGTTGTACCGACTATAGGAACAGAGAAAGGCCATCAACGATTTCTTGATGATGCAAGCGGATATGAGTACTCCACTGTGTAACTTTGATGTCAGCCAGTGGCAGCTCATGCATGACACCTGCCATTTGCTCAGGCCCTTTGAATATTCCATTCATGTGTCATCTATTTTTTGCATCCACTCCTGTTTTTTTTGGGCATTAAGCAATACTGATGGATTATTGAGCAAATGCTGACCGAGTGAAGACGTATGCTCCAGAGACAATATCCGTTTTTTGTGGGTTATTGTTCTGACGGATCAGAGGAAGGGCAAAATAATAAAGGACATCAACACAAACTTATTGCTGACACCCTCTCCACTTTGGCTCTACTTGTCTATGCGTTTAGTAGAACAGGTTCTGTAGACATCTATGTGGAATCAGCTGGTGACAGTGTAAAAGGAGTGCACTTCTTCTTGATGCTAACATCGACCTGTAAGGCTAAGTTCATACTTGAGTTTTTTGGTCAGTTTTGGCCCGTGACTGCCCTAATAAGTAAAGTGTGCAGTGATTCTAGCAACGCCTGTCATCTGCATTTCATACTAAGGCAGACTCCCTATGCGTGTTACTACAAGGCACAGTGTTATACACCACTATAAAGGCTCTCAGCAGCCAGGAAATAGCAGTTTTTTTACGTAATTTGCCGCGATTATATTTGTATCGAACCAAATTTTTCCCGAAAAATTTGGCGAACCGGATATTCAAATTTTTGGAAAAATTCGCTCATCTCTAGTTAGAATATTGGATTATTGGTACTAAATTGCAGGATATACTTTAAAGAGTAACTAAACCTTTAATTAAGTTTTTTTGTAAAATGTCCTAAATGCCCTACTTTAGGCCTCATGCACACGACCGTTCAGTTTTTTGCGGGCCGCATCTTTTGCGGCCCCATTGAAGTAAATGGGTTTGCATTCGAGCCGCAAAAACTGCAGCTCGGATGCGGACCAAAACAACGGTCATGTGCATGATGCCTTAGTAATGGATTTTGAATTTTAATAGAGTTCTCACTTCCTAAAGCGCACTTTTCTCTGCATGCTTTGAATTCTCTTTTCTGTACACCGCGGACTTCTCAGTGGTATATGGAGTCTACAGTTTATCAATGGGGCTGCAGCACAAAGAGTACGGGCACGAGCATACATTGTGTGCCTCCCCAAAGTTTACTAAATGCTGGCATAGCACATGTGTACCCTGTACCCACGTGATATGCCAGGGTTAGCTGAGCGGAGCGGGCTCCTAACTGTGCCTGCTTTGCTAAGCTAAGAGTTCTGCATGCTAGTTTTACTTAGGCATTTCACTCTTCCATTACTGCTCTGGGGCAATTTAGATTGAATATGAACATTTACCCTAATTAATGTTCAGCCGCATTATATTGTGCATACTAAAAATAAGTTTATCATGCCTCCCCCTCAACTCCTTTTCCCCCATCCTCTTTTTTTAAATCCCCCATGGTTAATATACGGTTTTCCTTCTGGATGACTAATACCTTAATACTGTCTTTGGTTCATTAGAGACCACATTGTGATTTATTGGACTTGATTATCTGAGAGGACATCCATATGATGTGGTCCCAACCTATCTACCTCGATTACACTCCATTCAACGTCTCTTCTCATCCACAAAACCATGTGAGCCTGTCTTCGCTCAGTTCCATAACCCAGAGATCAAAGCCTTGGTGTCATTGTTATTATTAATGTTACTTTATTTTTATGTCTTTCTCCCTCATAACATATCAATAAAACAACATTTTTAAAAGAAAAGGTAATAATGTGAATAGCTAAAATCATGTCCGTTTCTTTATGTACAGCACAAAAGTGGTTTGCTGGTTTGTATCTATGCTTCAAATCAACATGGTATTTCTGCCCCTAGATTGAAGAGGAAAACTTGAATGATTCATTAGCATACTGCTGGTAAATGAAATAATGTTTATTTGATCAATCTGTTTCTAATGACAGAGCAACAGATGAGGCATCACTGCAATGACTTAAATTGGCTTAGATGACTTTATAATGTGATATTTGCCAGCCAGATTAGCATGTTGTGCCACAGAGATTTATTTGTTTGAGAAATATGATATATTGTATATCTGGTTTTTATGGCATGAAAATGTCAAGCAGTCAGAAATGATGAAGTGTATTGCCACATTATAACTACTATTAAAGACCTTGTAAATTAGAATATGTTTCTGTTAAGACCTGAATATGGCTCCTAATTATTAATGAGATACATATGGGAAGTATATTTAAAAGGGTTCTGCAGTTTGTTTTAACTGATGATCTATCCTCCCACCGAGCACTGTGTATACAGTGCAGGAAACGCTATGCGCTTCCTGATCCGGTCCGGCGGTCATGTGACCGCCGGGGAAGGGAGAGTGCAGGAGCTGTCGGGTCTTTAACAGACCTCGATCAGACCTGCACTGAGGCTGTACAGTGCAGTATACTGGGGGGTGTATTTCCCCTATAACTGGGGCTACTGTTACAGGAGAAATCAATAGTGAAAAAAAAAAAAGTGAAGTTAAATGTCCCCCAGAGGTGTTGAATGACCTTATGGGGGACGCAAAAATAGAAAAAATAAAAAATAAAAGTGTTAAAAAAAATAAAAATAAAAAAATAAGGTTTCACATGTAAAAATAAAAAAATTCCCCAAGTAAGGAATAATAATAAAAAAATTTAAATAGAAAAAAAAAATATTGACATATTTGGTATTGCTGCGTCTGTGACGGTCGGCTCTATAAATATATCACATGATCCACCCAGTCCTATAAACACCATAAAAAAAATAAAAAATAAAAACTGTGTAAAAAAAAAGGCATTTTTGTCACCTAACATCACAAAAAGTGCAACACCAAGTGATCAAAAAGGCGCATGTCCCACAAAATGGTACCAATAAAACCGTCACCTCATTCCGCAAAAAATGAGCCCCTGCATAAGAAAATCACTCAAAAAATAAAAATAAACTATAGCTCTCAGAACATGGACACATTAAAACATCATTTTTTTGTTTAAAAAATGCTATTATTGTGTAAAACTTGAATAAATGGGGGGCGGAGCCTGCACCGGAGCTAGATGGCAGCCTGAAGTGCAGCTCTGCTGTATAAGAAGCCCTCACAGCCTTATTCAATCAGCGAACTGGACCCAGAATGGTCAAGATAGATGGCCCTAGACCCGTGGACTCGCAGGGACACAACAAGGAAGCGATTCCTAACAAATCCATGGATAAATTTATAAATAAGGCCGCTCAAACTTATGTGGCTAAGAAATCCAAGATGGCGCCCGGCACGCCGAAAGCGGCGGGGAACAGTATGAAAGCTGCAGCTGCCTCTGAAAAGGTAAGGGAGGTCTCCCCTGGGGCCGATACCCTACCAATATCCAGATCGTTCCTAAAAGACGCTCTGAATTAAGCGCTGGAACCCCTTAGATCAGATCTAGCTTCTATTAAAGAGGACATGCGCCACATAGGAAGGAGGGTGGAGGTGTTAGAGGACACACAATCGGCGATTATATCATGATACATCCTCCACTTTATCCCAACACCAGAAGCACCTGAACTCCCTGTATACACTCCTGGAGGACCAGGAGAACAGGGGAAGACGCAACAATCTGCGATTTAGGGGCATACCTGAAACAGTCGGCACAGATGACATACATGAAGCTGTAAAAAACATATGCATGCAGCTGCTGGGCCCAGACTCATCCCATGAAATAATCATTGAGAGGGCACACAGAGCACTGCGCCCCAAGCCCCAACCTACAGAGCCACCAAGGGATGTGATCTGTAAATTTCTACATTATCCTGTTAAGGACGCTATACTTAATAAGACAAGGGATGCCCCACAAATAAACGTGGATGACTGTACTATTTCAATATTTCAAGACTTGGCACAAACCACTTTGTAGAAAAGGAGAGCTTTGAAACCGCTAACTGAGTGGCTACGGAATAATAAAGTGATGTATAAGTGTCTATTTCCCTTTGGTTTGTCCTTTCTCTTCAATGGTCAGAGATTCTCCATTTCTTCTTATCAAGACCTGACCAAAGCATTTGATATCCTGCAAATAACCCATCTCAACATTGAAAACTGGGACATTATTCAAGGAAATATCTCATCTGCCAATCTTCCTTCAATTGTCCCATGGGAGACACCTCGCCCTGCCAAAACTCAAAGATCAAGAAAAGGCCGTAATTCCTCCACGCCAAGATGCCTCCCTCTCACTGAAGATTGAGGGACTCCCTATAATATACGTGTACTCCCCCCTCCCCCTTCATACCATTGGAGCATAATTGCTCTAATTTCTAAGGTTAATGAAACCATTTGTTTCTATGTTTTTTCATTTATGTTTTATGTTCTCTGTTTTGATGACAGGTATTCTCAAGTATCTAGGATACATTTCAGTGGGGAAGGGTGTCTTCTCTGGAACCCGGATGCTCCGCCAAGGGAGGCTAAGTACCTTAATTTTACCCCCACACAGGATTTCTCAAAGCATAATGTGATCAGATATTCCTTTGTTAGATGGCTGATCTATCTGTAGCTTCCTTTAATGTAAAGGGATTCCATGCCCCAGCCAAGCGTAGCCAGATCTTTACTCACATGAAGAATGAAAAATGCTCAGTCCTGATGCTTCAGGAAACACATTTTAAATTTAATAAATATCCTAACCTCTCCCGATCCCTATTTCCACATAGGCATCATTGCGGTTCCGACTCAGCAGCATCTAGAGGTGTGAGCATCGGGTTTCGGAGGGGACTCCCTTTTACATATGTGTCGCACATTCAAGATGTGTAGGGTAGATACATTCTATTGAAAGGAACTATTGACAATCAACTATACACCTTTGCTAATGTATATGCCCCCAATGTTAATCAGGTATCTTGGTTAGTGGAAATGCTTTCCCTTTTGGAGAAAATCAAGGAAGGTGTGGTACTGCTGGGAGGAGACCTAAACACAACATTGGAACCCTTATTGGATTCAACATCCAAGAAGTCTGCAATTTCTTTTAAAGCCCTAAAACATCTTAAGAAGAAATTGCAACATAGTGCATTGCCTGACGCTTGGCATATTTTTAATCCCTCCAGACGGGACTACACCTACTTTTCATCTCCCCATCACTCCTACCACAGACTGGACTATATATTAGTGTCTAAAGAACATCTCGGCCTATGTACCCAGGCTTACATTGGTAACATGATTCTTTCAGATCATGCACCGGTATTTCTAACCATACTTGCTCCCTCAATGGAACCTCGGGCATTTAGGTGGCGATTAAACGAACAGCTTATATCCACTGTGGAAAATATAAGGATTACAAGGTCTTTATTAGAGGAATTCTTTTCTCTTAATCCCCTTCCTGGAACTTCCCCACATATTTTGTGGGATACCCATAAGGCTTACATGAGGGGCCAATTCATTTGCAGAGGGACTAAAATTTAAAAAGAGAGGAAAAAACAGGTAGTAGAACTCCTGACCCATATTCAGCGCCTAGAAGCCTTACATAAAAAAATCCCTACTGCAGTCACACCTTGATGAACTTACTGCGGTGAGAGCAAAATTGAAGAACATCCTCAACATGACTTCAGCAAAGTTTTACCTCCATGCACAGTACAAATATTACGCGCATGGGGATAAAGCATCTAAATTTATGATGCAACGCATAAAACAAAGGAGATCCCACAATTATATTCATAAGATTAAAACCCCAGATAAAGGAGAAGTGTTTACTACCCCGGAAATAGCCAAACAGTTCAAAAATTTTTACTATTCCCTATACAACCTAAAGGAAACTGAGGAAAACACTGACATTCCCCCTCTACCTCCCCCAGAAAAATCGGTTGAGGCCTACCTTGCATCATTATCTTTACCGACATTATCTGACAATCAATCCCAGATTCTTCAAGCACCATTCACAATAGATGAGGTCATGACCGCTATTAAACAGTTACCAAAAGGGAAAAGCCCAGGCCCGGATGGTTATCCCACTTTATACTACCTGACATTCAGAAATATACTAGGCCCGAACTTATTATCTGTTTATAACTGCTCCCTGTCTGGTGTCCCCCTTTCTACGGACATGACTAGGGCAAATATCACAATTATTCCAAAGGAAGGGAAAGATAGTTCCCTGTGTGCTTATTACCGTCCTATATCCTTATTAAATTTAGATCTAAAAATATTAGCCAAAATTTTGGCGACACGCTTTCTCCCATCCCTAATCAAGGGTGACCAAGTTAGCTTCGTCCGTGGTAGGGAGGGCAGAGATAACACTGCCAAGGTCCTGAACGCAATATACTATGCTAAAAGATTGGGCCGCCCTCTGGTCCTCCTTAGCACGGACGCAGAAAAAGCCTTCGATAGGGTTAGCTGGGATTACATGGTGGAAGTCCTTCGAGCATTTAATTTTCCAGACCCATATATTAAAGCCATTTTGTCACTATATACTCAGCTTCTATTATCATAAATGATACTTTATCCCCGCCCTTCATTATCCGTAATGGCACCAGACAGGGATGCCCCCTCTCACCATTAATTTTTGTGATGGTCATGGAAACACTACTGCAGTCGCTCAGGAAAGAGGAAGGGATTGAGGGCATCAAAATGGATCAACGGGAACATAAAGTGGCTGCGTTTGCAGACGACCTCCTTATATTGAATACCAACCCAACTAAAGCCCTCCCTTTGATATACAATATCCTGGAGCAGTTTAGTCTTCATTCTAACTTTAAAATTAACATGAGCAAGTCTCATATTCTAAGCATAGATCCCCCCCCCCCTACTTAAGAAGGTATTGAGGGATAGTTCCCCTTTTAATTGGGATACCCCCTACATTACCTATCTGGGAGTTAAGATTGGACCAGACCCTACATCACTATTCCATTTTAACTATACCCCCCTCATGAAATCGATAACCGACCAACTGTTGGTATTAAAGAATCCCCCGCTTTCATGGTTTGGCAGAAAAAACATAGTCACTTCCCTAGTCTTACCTAGACTGACTTACCTACAACAGGTCTTGCCTATTCCAGTCCCCAATACATACTATGTCAGACTTAAAAGCGAAATTAGCAAGTTTATTTGGGATGGGAAGAAGGCTCGACTGGCTCGCTCTGTTCTCTGTAGACCAAAGGCTAAATGTGGGATTGGACTCCCGGACCCCGAGCTTTATGGGAAAGCTGTTTCACTATCGAGGGTAGTGGACTGGCTGACAGGCCCTATAGAAAAGCCTTGGGTCTTCATGGAGCAGTGTGACTTTGGCTCGAACCTCTCTGGTCTCTTGGTGGGAATGGGACAGTTCCTGACCCAGAATAAATCTCTCAACCCAATGGTTAAGTCGACATTGTCAACATGGAAATGGCTCCAAAACTCACAGTGTGCTATACCCCTCCCGTCACCTCTACTCCAGATAAAAGACATCATGGCACATGCCTCCCCTGATTTAAGAGACTGTCTACCGTACTCAGTTAAGAACTCTACTATACAAATTCTCTCCTTATATGGGGAAGAGGGTAAGGTATTAAGCAACAGAGAAATTCTACATGTTTTTCCAGATTGCAAACCTTTCCCACACCTGCTTTCCTTTCTCCGCTCCTTCATTACTAAAAATGTTCCAATGGAATCTCTTCTAAGACCACTAACGTGGTTTGAAAGCTTACTAGTAGACCGTTCTAGACACGTCAAACTGATATCCCAATTATATAAAAAGTTTAACACACCTATAAATATGGCTAAACCAGCTTTTATAGGGCAATGGGAGAAGGATTTGGGTGTTGTATTTTCTCAGGATGAAATCTCACAATTGTTATTACTACCCCATAGATCAACCAGATGTGTCCGAACGCAGGAAAACAGCTATAAAGTCTTAACTCGCTGGTATAGGTCTCCTGATATCACATGTAGATATAGTTTGACTGGGTCGGACACATGTTGGAGATGTAGGAAACAAAGAGGTTCCTTTTAGCATATCTGGTGGTCATGCCCACTTATATAGAAATGGTGGACCGAGATCTTACTAGTAATCTAGTAATTCCAACGTCTCCCCAATTGTCGCTTTTGGGAACCAGTCCTTCCTCCTCTTAAGGGACTCCCACTTGATTATTTTATTGTATGCTAAGTGCAGCATGTCTCCTTATTCCGAAATTCTGGTTGGCATCTGAGGTCCCTTTCATATGTCAATGGAAAGAGAAAATGGACCAGATCTACAGATTTGAGGAGATCTCAGCCTGGGAAGATCGAAGGTTTACTTCCTTCAGATCTAGTTGGAGTGCTTGGACCAAATTTAGGAACTTTACCTAGACACTCTTTAATAATAGCCCTACCCATGACAATCCTCTTATACAAGGAAGAAGAACAATACCATTTCCTCACTGGGATATTTGTTCATGTTTATGTATCTGTATGTAATTGATTGAAAAAGAAGTAATTAATGCAGGGATAATTATCTTTCATTATCCATCCACTACAATGCAATATCATTGTCTATAACCTGTCACTCTCCTTGTTATTATTATAACATGTACTTCATATGTACAGTGGGATGCAAAAGTTTGGGCAACCTTGTTAATCGTCATGATTTTCCTGTATAAATCGTTGGTTGTTACGATAAAAAATGTCAGTTAAATATATCATATAGGAGACACACACAGTGATATTTGAGAAGTGAAATTAAGTTTATTGGATTTAGAGAAAGTGTGCTATAATTGTTTAAAAAAAAAATAGGCTGGTGCATAAATTTGGGCACCACAAAAAAGAAATGAAATCAATACAGGGAGTGCAGAATTATTAGGCAAATGAGTATTTTGACCACATCATCCTCTTTATGCATGTTGTCTTACTCCAAGCTGTATAGGCTCGAAAGCCTACTACCAATTAAGCATATTAGGTGATGTGCATCTCTGTAATGAGAAGGGGTGTGGTCTAATGACATCAACACCCTATATTAGGTGTGCATAATTATTAGGCAACTTCCTTTCCTTTGGCAAAATGGGTCAAAAGAAGGACTTGACAGGCTCAGAAAAGTCAAAAATAGTGAGATATCTTGCAGAGGGATGCAACACTCTTAAAATTGCAAAGCTTCTGAAGCGTGATCATCGAACAATCAAGCGTTTCATTCAAAATAGTCAACAGGGTCGCAAGAAGCGTGTGGAAAAACCAAGGCGCAAAATAACTGCCCATGAACTGAGAAAAGTCAAGCGTGCAGCTGCCAAGATTGCCACCAGTTTGGCCATATTTCAGAGCTGCAACATCACTGGAGTGCCCAAAAGCACAAGGTGTGCAATACTCAGAGACATGGCCAAGGTAAGAAAGGCTGAAAGACGACCACCACTGAACAAGACACACAAGCTGAAACGTCAAGACTGGGCTAAGAAATATCTCAAGACTGATTTTTCTAAGGTTTTATGGACTGATGAAATGAGAGTGAGTCTTGATGGGCCAGATGGATGGGCCCGTGGCTGGATTGGTAAAGGTCAGAGAGCTCCAGTCCGACTCAGACGCCAGCAAGGTGGAGGTGGAGTACTGGTTTGGGCTGGTATCATCAAAGATGAGCTTGTGGGGCCTTTTCGGGTTGAGGATGGAGTCAAGCTCAACTCCCAGTCCTACTGCCAGTTTCTGGAAGACACCTTCTTCAAGCAGTGGTACAGGAAGAAGTCTGCATCCTTCAAGAAAAACATGATTTTCATGCAGGACAATGCTCCATCACACGCGTCCAAGTACTCCACAGCGTGGCTGGCAAGAAAGGGTATAAAAGAAGAAAATCTAATGACATGGCCTCCTTGTTCACCTGATCTGAACCCCATTGAGAACCTGTGGTCCATCATCAAATGTGAGATTTACAAGGAGGGAAAACAGTACACCTCTCTGAACAGTGTCTGGGAGGCTGTGGTTGCTGCTGCACGCAATCTTGATGGTGAACAGATCAAAACACTGACAGAATCCATGGATGGCAGGCTTTTGAGTGTCCTTGCAAAGAAAGGTGGCTATATTGGTCACTGATTTGTTTTTGTTTTGTTTTTGAATGTCAGAAATGTATATTTGTGAATGTTGAGATGTTATATTGGTTTCACTGGTAAAAATAAATAATTGAAATGGGTATATATTTGTTTTTTGTTAAGTTGCCTAATAATTATGCACAGTAATAGTCACCTGCACACACAGATATCCCCCTAAAATAGCTAAAACTAAAAACAAACTAAAAACTACTTCCAAAAATATTCAGCTTTGATATTAATTTTTTTTTTTTTTTTTAGTTTTTTGGGTTCATTGAGAAGATGGTTGTTGTTCAATAATAAAATTAATCCTCAAAAATACAACTTGCCTAATAATTCTGCACTCTCTGTATTTAGTAGATCCTCCTTTTGCAGAAATTACAGCCTCTAAACGCTTCCTGTAAGTTCCAATGAGAGTCTGGATTCTGGTTGAAGGTATTTTGGACCATTCCTCTTTACAAAACATCTTTAGTTCATTCAGGTTTGATGGCTTCCGAGCATGGACAGCTCTCTTTAAGTCACACCACAGATTTTCAATTATATTCAGGTCTGGGGACTGAGATGGCCATTCCAGAACGTTGTACTTGTTCCTCTGCATAAATGCCTTAGTGGATTTTGAGCAGTGTTTAGGGTCGTTGTCTTATTGAAAGATCCAGCCCCGGCACAGCTTCAGCTTTGTCACTGATTCCTGGACATTGGTCTCTAGAATCTGCTGATACTGTGTGGAATCCATGCGTCCCTCAACTTTGACAATATTCCCAGTCCCTTCACTGGCCACACAGCCCCACAGCATGATGGAACCACCACCATATTTTACTGTAGGTAGCAGGTGTTGTTCTTGGAATGCTGTGTTCTTTTTCCTCCATGCATAACGCCCCTTGTTATGGCCAAATAACTCAATTTTAGTTTCATCATTCCACAGCACCTTATTCCAAAATGAAGCTGGCTTGTCCAAATGTGCTTTAGCCCACCTCAAGCGGCACTTTTTGTGCTGTGGGCGGAGAAAATCCTTCCTCTGCATCACTCTCGCATACAGCATCTCCTTGTGTAAAGTGCGCCGAATGGTTGAACGATGCACAGTGACTCCATCTGCAGCAAGATGATGTTGTAGGTCTTTGGTGCTGGTCTGTGGGTTGACTCTGACTGTTCTCACCATTCGTCGCTTCTGTCTATCCGAGATTTTTCTTGGTCTGCCACTTCGAGCCTTAACTTGAACTGAGCCTGTGGTCTTCCATTTCCTCAATATGTTCCTAGCTGTGGAAACAGACAGCTGAAATCTCTGAGACAGCTTTCTGTATCCTTCCCCTAAACCATGATGGTGAACAATCTTTGTCTTCAGGTCATTTGAGAGTTGTTTTGAGACCCCCATGTTGCTACTCTTCAGAGAAAATTAAAAGAGGAGGAAAACTTACAATTGACCCCCTTAAATACTCTTTCTCATAATTGGATTCACCTGTGTATGTAGGTCAGGGGTCACTGAGCTTACCAAGCCAATTTGAGTTCCAATAATTAGTTCTAAAGGTTTTGGAATCAATAAAATGACAACAGTGCCCAAATTTATGCACCTGCCTAATGTTGTTTAAACAATTATAGCACACTTTCTGTAAATCCAATAAACTTCATTTCACTTCTCAAATATCACTGTGTGTGTCTCCTATATGATATATTTAACTGACATTTTTTATCGTAACAACCAACGATTTATACAGGAAAATCATGACGATTAACAAGGTTGCCCAAACATTCGCATCCCACTGTATGTCCTACATTTCTCATAAAAAATAAAAATACTTGAATAAATAAGAAAAAGTATACATATTAGGTATCAACACGTCCGTAACAATCTGCTCTATGAAAATGTCACATGACCTAACCCTTCAGGTGAACGCTGTAAAAATAAATAAATAAAAACTGTGCTAAAACAACCAATTTTTTGGTCACCTTGCCCCATAAAGTGTTATAATGAATGATCAAAAAATCATATGTACCCAAAAATAGTACCAATAAAACTGACACTTTATCCTCTAGTTTCCAAAATTGGGTCACTTTTTGGGGGTTTTTACTGTAAGGGTGCATCACGGGGGCTTCAGAAGGGACATGGCATCTAAAAACCAGTTCAGCAAAATCTGCCTTCCAAAAGCCATGTGGTGCTCCTTTTATTCTGCGCGCTTCCGTGTGCCCATACAGCAGTTTATGACCACATATGGGGTGTTTCTGTAAACCGCAGAATCAGGGTAATAAATATTGAGTTTTGTTTGGCTGTTAACCCTCGATGTGTTAAAGAAAAAAATTGATTAAAATGGAAATTCTGCCAAAAAAAGTGATCTCCATTTTGTGTAGGTTTTGGCAATTTTCTTAAAAATTTTAAGAATTGCTTCTTAAAATTCGAAGCCTTCTAACGTCCTAAAAAAAATAAAATGACATTTCCAAAATGATGCCAACATAAAGTAGACATATGGGGAATGTTAAGTAATAAATATTTTATGAGGTATCACTTTCTGTTTTAAAAGCAGAGAAATAGAAATTTTGAAATTTGCGAATTTTTCAAATTCTTTGGAAAATTTGGGATTTTTTTTATAAATAAAGGTGAAATATATTGATTTAAATTTATGACTATCATGAAGTACAATGTGTCACGTGAAAATAATCTCTGAATGTCTTGGATAAGTAAAAGTGTTCCAAAGTTATTACCACATAAAGTGAGATATGTCAGATTTGAAAAATTAGGCCTGGTCAGGAAGGGAGCAAATGGCCCGGATGTGAAGTGGTTAATATGAGGGGCCACCGATGAAATGGAATCGATAATTGCTTTCTTAGATAATTCTGTTTCAGAAGCAATTGATTCTCCATCTGAAAAGGCAGGATCTGTAATAGCTGCCACAAACCTCCGTGGACGGATAGGGCAGTTGATAAGGAAGTGGTCAGACTTTCCATAGTAAAAGCATAGACTTTCCCGGAGCCTGTGCTCCCTTCGATCAACGCTTTCACGTCTTAGTATGGAATCTACTTGCATAGGCTCACTTCATGACTCTCTGTATATCTTTCCTTGGGGTTCCTTGGAAATGGAGATAGGAAAAGAGGGGGACTGATTAGTGTCATAAAGGTAGCCCATCTCTCTTGTCGTCGTTCAGACAGTCGGGTATCAATTTGAATGCAATGATTAATAAAAACATCCAAACCTAAAGGGGCCTCCGCACGGGCAAGTTCATTTTTTAATGCGCTGCATAGTCCTTTCCAAAAAAAAAATCATTTTCGCTGCTTCGTTCCAATCGGTGTCGACAGCCCACCTCTTGAACTCCATTGCATACCCGGTAACAGGGTGTCTGCCCTTGCGCAATGCTAGTAATGCTGCTTCAGCTGTAGCACCTCGATTGGAATCGTCAAACATTTGACTCATGGCATCGATAAAGTCTTATAAGCAGGGATGAGCGAACCCGAACTGTATAGTTCGGGTTCGTACCGAATTCTGGGGTGTCCGTGACACGGACCCGAACTCGAACATTTTCGTAAAAGTCTGGGTTCGGGTTCGGTGTTCGGCTCTTTCTTGGCGCTTTTTGAAAGGCTGCAAAGCAGCCAATCAACAAGCGTCATACTACTTGCCCCAAGAGGCCATCACAGCCATGCCTACTATTGGCATGGCTGTGATTGGCCAGTGCAGCATGTGACCCAGCCTCTATTTAAGCTGGAGTCACGTAGCGCCGCACGTCACTTTGCTATGATCAGTATAGGGAGAGGTTGCAGCTGCGACGTTAGGGCGAGATTAGGCAGATTAACTCCTCCAAAAGACTTCATTCTGTGATCGATCTGCAGCTGTGGATCATTGAAGTGCTATTATTGACTTGCTCACTTTTTTGAGGCTGCCCAGAGCGTTTTTAGATCACTTTTTTTCTGGGGTGATCGGCGGCCATTTTGTGACTTGTGGTGCGCCAGCACAAGCTATCACCAAGTGTATTTAACCATCGATAGTGTGGTTATTTTGTGCTATATCCTACATCAGCTGCAGGCTGAGCCTGTGTCACCGAAGTGCATTTAACCATCAACAGTCTGGTTATTTTTTGGCCATATACTACATCAGCTGCAGGCTGAGCCTGTGTCACCGAAGTGCATTTAACCATCGACAGTCTGATTATTTTTTGGCCATATACTACATCTGGTGCAGGCTGAGCCTGTGTCACCCAAGTGCATTTAACCATCAACAGTGTGGTTATTATTTGGCCATATATTACATCAGGGGCAAGTTGAGCCTGTCACCCAGCGCCTAAAAAATAGACCTGACATTTCTATTCAACCAAATCTGTACTGTTTTAGCTGGTCAAGTTATTTGTAGTGACCGTAAAAGCACATTTTTTTTTCTGGGTTGAAAAACCATTCCCAAATTTGCCATTCTCAAAATAACTAGTTTCTGGTATTTGAGGCCTACTTGAAATCTATCCCAAAAAGAATATCTTACATTGAAGCTAGTGATAGTGTCATTCAGAAAAACCTAAGACACACGCTAGCGTGCTGATAGAAATCTGATTCTGTGATTAAACTTATACCTGTCACACAGCGCAAAAAAAAACAGGCCTCACATCTCTATTTAACCAAATCTGTACTGTTTTAGCTGGTCAAGGTATTTGTAGTGACCGTAAAAGCACACTTTTTTTTCTGGGTTGAAAAACCATTCCCAAATTTGCCATTCTCAAAATAACTAGTTTCTGGTATTTGAGGCCTACTTGAAATCTATCCCAAAAAGAATATCTTACATTGAAGCTAGTGATAGTGTCATTCAGAAAAACCTAAGACACACGCTAGCGTGCTGATAGAAATCTGATTCTGTGATTAAACCTATACCTGTCACACAGCGCAAAAAAAAACAGGCCTCACATCTCTATTTAACCAAATCTCTACTGTTTTAGCTGGTCAAGTTATTTGTAGTGACCGTAAAAGCACACTTTTTTTTCTGGGTTGAAAAACCATTCCCAAATTTGCCATTCTCAAAATAACTAGTTTCTGGTATTTGAGGCCTACTTGAAATCTATCCCAAAAAGAATATCTTACATTGAAGCTAGTGATAGTGTCATTCAGAAAAACCTAAGACACACGCTAGCGTGCTTATAGAAATCTGATTCTGTGATTAAACCTATACCTGTCACACAGCGCAAAAAAAAACAGGCCTCACATCTCTATTTAACCAAATCTCTACTGTTTTAGCTGGTCAAGTTATTTGTAGTGACCCTAAAGGCACACTTTTTTTTCTGGGTTGAAAAACCATTCCCAAATTTGCCATTCGCAAAATAACTAGTTTCTGGTATTTGAGGCCTACTTGAAACCTATCCCAAAAAGAATATCTTACATTGAATCTAGTGATAGTGTCATTCAGAAAAACCTAAGACAAACGCTAGCGTGCTGATAGAAATCTGATTCTGTGATTAAACCTATACCTGTCACACAGCGCAAAAAAAAACAGGCCTCACATCTCTATTTAACCAAATCTCTACTGTTTTAGCTGGTCAAGTTATTAGTAGTGACCGTAAAAGCACACTTTTTTTTCTGGGTTGAAAAACCATTCCCAAATTTGCCATTCTCAAAATAACTAGTTTCTGGTATTTGAGGCCTACTTGAAATCTATCCCAAAAAGAATATCTTACATTGAAGCTAGTGATAGTGTCATTCAGAAAAACCTAAGACACACGCTAGCGTGCTGATAGAAATCTGATTCTGTGATTAAACCTATACCTGTCACACAGCGCAAAAAAAAAACAGGCCTCACATCTCTATTTAACCAAATCTCTACTGTTTTAGCTGGTCAAGTTATTTGTAGTGACCGTAAAAGCACACTTTTTTTTCTGGGTTGAAAAACCATTCCCAAATTTGCCATTCTCAAAATTGTGGTGAACATGAACAATGAGGAAAACATCTAATAAGGGACGCGGACGTGGACATGGTCGTGGTGGTGTTAGTGGACCCTCTGGTGCTGGGAGAGGACGTGGCCGTTCTGCAACAGCCACACGTCCTAGTGAACCAACTACCTCAGGTCCCAGTAGCCAGCAGAATTTACAGCGATATTTGGTGGGGCCCAATGCCGTTCTAAGGATGGTAAGGCCTGAGCAGGTGCAGGCATTAGTCAATTGGGTGGCCGACAGTGGATCCAGCACGTTCACATTATCTCCTACCCAGTCTTCTGCAGAAAGCGCACAGATGGCGCATGAAAACCAAGCCCATCGGTCTGTCACATCACCCCCATGCATATCAGGGAAACTGTCTGAGCCTCAAGTTATGCAGCAGTCTCTTATGCTGTTTGAAGACTCTGCTGCCAGGGTTTCCCAAGGGCATCCATCTAGCCCTTCCCCAGGGGTGGAAGAGATAGAATGCACTAACGCACAACCACTTATTTTTTCTGATGATGAGGAAATGGGAATACCACCTCAGCACGTCTCTGATGATGACAAAACACAGGTGCCAACTGCTGCATCTTTCTGCAGTGTGCAGACTGAACAGGAGGTCAGGGATCAAGACTGGGTGGAAGACGATGCAGGGGATGATGAGGTCCTAGACCCCACATGGAATGAAGGTCGTGCCACTGACTTTCACAGTTCGGAGGAAGAGGCAGTGGTGAGACCGAGCCAACAGCGTAGCAAAAGAGGGAGCAGTGGGCAAAATCAGAACACCCGCCGCCAAGAGACTCCGCCTGCTACTGACCGCCGCCATCTGGGACCGAGCACCCCAAAGGCAGCTTCAAGGAGTTCCCTGGCATGGCACTTCTTCAAACAATGTGCTGACGACAAGACCCGAGTGGTTTGCACGCTGTGCCATCAGAGCCTGAAGCGAGGCATTAACGTTCTGAACCTTAGCACAACCTGCATGACCAGGCCCCTGCATGCAAAGCATGAACTGCAGTGGAGTAAACACCTTAAAAACAAAGAAGTCACTCAGGCTCCCCCTGCTACCTCTTCTGCTGCTGCTGCCTCGGCCTCTTCTGCTGCTGCCGCCGCCTCGGCCTCTTCCTCCTCCTCTGGAGGAACGTTGGCACCTGCCGCCCAGCAAACATGGGATGTACCACCAACACCACCACCTGCGTCACCAAGCATCTCAACCATGTCACACGGCAGCGTTCAGCTCTCCATCTCACAAACATTTGAGAGAAAGCGTAAATTCCCACCTAGCCACCCTCGATCCCTGGCCCTGAATGCCAGCATTTCTAAACTACTGGCCTATGAAATGTTGTCATTTAGGCTGGTGGACACACACAGCTTCAAACAGCTCATGTCACTTGCTGTCCCACAGTATGTTGTTCCCAGCCGCCACTACTTCTCCAAGAGAGCCGTGCCTTCCCTGCACAAACAAGTGTCCGATAAAATCAAGTGTGCACTGCGCAACGCCATCTGTGGCAAGGTCCACCTAACCACAGATACGTGGACCAGTAAGCACGGCCAGGGACGCTATATCTCCCTAACTGCACACTGGGTAAATGTAGTGGCGGCTGGGCCCCAGGCGGAGAGCTGTTTGGCGCACGTCCTTCCGCCGCCGAGGATCGCAGGGCAACATTCTTTGCCTCCTGTCTCCTCCTCCTCCTACTCAGCTTCCTCCTCCTCTTCTTCCACCTGCTCATCCAGTCAGCCACACACCTTCACCACCAACTTCAGCACAGCACGGGGTAAACGTCAGCAGGCCATTCTGAAACTCATATGTTTGGGGGACAGGCCCCACACCGCACAGGAGTTTTGGCGGGGTATAGAACAACAGAACGACGAGTTGTTGCTGCCGGTGAGCCTCAAGCCCGGCCTGGTGGTGTGCGATAATGGGCGAAATCTCGTTGCAGCTCTGGGACTAGCCGGTTTGACGCACATCCCTTGCCTGGCGCATGTGCTGAATTTGGTGGTGCAGAAGTTCATTCGCAACTACCCCGACATGTCAGAGCTGCTGCATAAAGTGCGGGCCGTCTGTTCGCGCTTCCGGCGTTCACACCCTGCCGCTGCTCGCCTGTCTGCGCTACAGCGTAACTTCGGCCTTCCCGCTCACCGCCTCATATGCGACATACCCACCAGGTGGAACTCCACCTTGCATATGCTGGACAGACTGTGCGAGCAGCAGCAGGCCATAGTGGAGTTTCAGCTGCAGCACGCACGGGTCAGTCGCACTGCGGATCAGACACACTTCACCACCAATGACTGGGCCTCCATGCGAGACCTGTGTGCCCTGTTGCGCTGTTTCGAGTACTCCTCCAACATGGCCAGTGGCGATGACGCCGTTATCAGCGTTACAATACCACTTCTATGTCTCCTTGAGAAAACACTTAGGGCGATGATGGAAGAGGAGGTGGCCCAGGAGGAAGAGGAGGAAGAGGGGTCATTTTTAGCACTTTCAGGCCAGTCTCTTCAAAGTGACTCAGAGGGAGGTTTTTTGCAACACCAGAGGCCAGGTACAAATGTGGCCAGACAGGGCCCACTACTGGAGGACGAGGAGGACGAGGATGAGGAGGAGGTGGAGGAGGATGAGGATGAAGCATGTTCACAGCGGGGTGGCACCCAAAGCAGCTCGGACCCATCACTGGTGCGTGGCTGGGGGGAAACACAGGACGATGACGATACGCCTCCCACAGAGGACAGCTTGTCCTTACCTCTGGGCAGCCTGGCACACATGAGCGACTACATGCTGCAGTGCCTGCGCAACGACAGCAGAGTTGCCCACATTTTAACGTGTGCGGAATACTGGGTTGCCACCCTGCTGGATCCCCGGTACAAAGACAATGTGCCCACCTTACTTCCTACACTGGAGCGTGATAGGAAGATGCGCGAGTACAAGCGCACGTTGGTAGACGCGCTACTGAGAGCATTCCCAAATGTCACAGGGGAACCAGTGGAAGCCCAAGGCGAAGGCAGAGGAGGAGCAAGAGGTCGCCAACGCAGCTGTGTCACGGCCAGCTCCTCTGAGGGCAGGGTTAGCATGGCAGAGATGTGGAAAAGTTTTGTCACCACGCCACAGCTAACTGCACCACCACCTGATACGGAACGTGTTAGCAGGAGGCAACATTTCACTAACATGGTGGAACAGTACCTGTGCACACCCCTCCACGTACTGACTGATGGTTCGGCCCCATTCAACTTCTGGGTCTCCAAATTGTCCACGTGGCCAGAGCTAGCCTTTTATGCCTTGGAGGTGCTGGCCTGCCCAGGGGCCAGCGTTTTGTCTGAACGTGTATTCAGCACGGCAGGCGGCGTCATTACAGACAAACGCAGCCGCCTGTCTACAGCCAATGTGGACAAGCTGACGTTCATAAAAATGAACCAGGCATGGATCCCACAGGACCTGTCCATCCCTTGTGCAGATTAGATATTAACTACCTCCCCTTAACAATATATTATTCTACTCCAGGGCACTTCCTCATTCAATACTATTTTTAATTTCATTTTACCATTATATTGCGGGGCAACCCAAAGTTGAATGAACCTCTCCTCTGTCTGGGTGCCGGGGCCTAAATGTGTGACAGTGGCCTGTTCCAGTGGTGGGTGACGTGAAGCCTGATTCTCTGCTATGACATGAAGACAGATTCTGCGCTGAAATAAGGCCAGATTCTCTGTTACGGGACCGCTCTCCTCTGTCTGGGTGCCGGGGCCTAAATGTGTGACAGTGGCCTGTTCCAGTGGTGGGTGACGTGAAGCCTGATTCTCTGCTATGACATGAAGACTGATTCTGCGCTGACATGAAGCCAGATTCTCTGCTATGGCATGAAGAGACTGATTCTCTGCTGACATGAAGCCAGATTCTTTGCTATGGCATGAAGAGACTGATTCTCTGCTGACGTGAAGCCAGATTCTCTACTATGGGACCTCTGTCCAATTGATATTGGTTCATTTTTATTTTTTTAATTTTAATTTTAATTCATTTCCCTATCCACATTTGTTTGCAGGTGATGTACCTACATGTTGCTGCCTTTTGCAGCCCTCTAGCTCTTTCCTGGGCTGTTTTACAGCCTTTTTAGTGCCCAAAAGTTCGGGTCCCCATTGACTTCAATGGGGTTCGGGTCCGGGACGAAGTTCCGGGACGAAGTTCGGATCGGGTTCGCTCAACTCTACTTATAAGTGATTTAGCCGTGTACCTTGAGTCTCAATCAACGGACTAGCCCAGGCAATAGCTTTTTGTGTCAGCAGCATAATAATACATAAGACTTTAGATCTATCAGTAGGAAACTGAGTTGGATTTGCATCAAAGTATATTGATTGAGGAATCCCCGGAATTAGTTGCGGTCTCCGCCAAATCTGAATGGTGGCAACTTAGGGGTCATTGCAGGCACTGAAGCAGGTGGTACAGAAACTTGATTCTCCAAGTGGACTATCAGTTCAGATAATGTCTGCATGTTACCACGTAGCTCTTGAATCGCTTGTCCATAAATTTGGATGTTGTGGGAAGTCTGTCCTTCAAAGGCGTCATATTTGTTTTTTAAAGTCTGCATCTCGGTGCGCATATTAGCCATAGCAGTCTGCAGTTGCTTAATGTGAACCTCCGAACTCCCAGTCCGGGCGGACTCCATATTAGGTTTGAGTATTCTGTCACGATACTAGTGGAATACTGCTGAAATCCAATGGCAGGGACAAGGCCTAAAGATAGGAGGCACCAGAGTCTTAAACAGGAGGTACGTAGCAGGAATGCAGATAAAGGCAGGGATCCAGACGAGAGGAAAGGGGAAACCCAGCGAGCGGTCAGCAGGTGTCCAGGAAAAGCAGGGTAAACCGCAAGGAGAAGGAACAAACTAGAGATAAAGTTCGAGGCGAGAGTACTGCACTAGTAGGAGCTAAAACGCAATACTCAAGCAATGAGTAACAGGCTTGAGAGGTTTATATATGAAACAGGAAGTAAGATGGCACCCAGCTGAGACACAATCCACCATCCTAACTGAGGGAAAACTTAATGGCAAGACAGTCTGAACTAAACAGACATAGCAGGATGATTCCTGACACTGGATCTCCTGAAAATGTGATTCAGCGCAGGGCAAAGGAGAGCATCAGAGCATGAAATGGCAGGGGGGCTGGTTGAAAATATGGGTATGTCCGGATTCAGCTCTGAACCCGGACTCACCTTTTAACAGAGTTTCCTTCTTTTTTTGACTAACCTTTTGATAATGGTTCAAACGAAAACTATATCATAGTTGAGAATGGAAATCTATTCTATGTCTATATACTGTGTTGTTTTTTTTTTTTTTTTTATATATTTATTTTATTTTTATAATCAACAAAGCGTAACAATAGGTTACAGAGTATAATGTAACATGGAATAGGTACATAATATCAGCGGGAGTATAAGTATCTTGTGTAAATAGAGGATTGCAGACACTGAGTGACAGACATCAAAAGATATAATTGGATCATAAAATTAAACTATTGCCATTGTTAAAGCTTGTAAGTCAAATGTTAAGTCCAACCTGCTTCTAGAACGTATATAAGTACTTGAGCACGTAGGGGCCTGATTAATAGGTATAAGTATCGATAGGGATTGTAGTAATATTGCATCAGTAATAAATCTAGGGAAATTAAATCTAATCCTCCTAAGTAAAGCAGTCAAATGTGGAGAAGCTACTATCACTGAGGTCCTAATGGTCCTTGAGGTAGTAGTGCAACTATCTATACAAACATAGTTATCAAGAACTGGAGAATCTGTAACTCGACCAGAGAGACCAGTGTTTCAGGAAAGCAGGGTGTGTACGAGATTCCCAAGAGGAAAGCTCCTCGAAACGGTATAGCTGGTCAACCTTAAGCTTCCATTGTTCTATAGTTGGTAATGAGGTCTGGAGCCAATGTTTGGGGAGCAAAAGGTGCGCTGCTATCAAGAGTTGTTTAAAGAGGTGGTTGTATGGGGTATGGTTTGCCTCGGTAAAATGGGATAGTAAGGCTCCATATGGGGACATCTTTACAGAGGTCTGACAGATATGGTTGCTTATTTGGTAGATGTCCGACCACCATTTGTTAATGGCAGGACAATTCCACCAAACATGGAGGAAGGTTCCAGTTTCCTTAGAGCATCTCCAGCACCTGTCCGAAGAGGATTCAGCAAAGTGAGAAGATCTAACTGGGGTAATATACCATTGTGTTAGGATTTTGTATCCGTTTTCCTGGATGCGTACACAGCGAGAGGCCTTGTGTGGGAGGCTGAATATTTCTGGCAGTACAGTTATAGGTATATCTATTCCAGTTTCTCTTTCCCAGTTGCGTATGAAAGCCGGTTTAGTGGTATGGGGGGAGTCCCGTAATCTACTGTGTATTTGTGAAATTAACTTTCTAGGAGGTTTAGAATTGGTAATGAGAGCTTCTAACCAGCCCATTGGGCGAAGAAGTTCCCCTTTAGTAATATTTCTCGTAAGAAATGCTTTGATGTGTGGTATTAAAGTAAGGTCACACGGAGGGGGGTTAACTAAAACTTGCAAGGCATCCTCCTTTAACAGTGTACCAGGAGAATCCAAAAGACTGCTAATAGGTAAGGAGGAAGATCTGACCATTCTGGAAGAGGATTCCAAAAGAGTAGGGGAGGATGGGCCTAGAATGTCTGCAACCGTCAGTATTGGGGAGGGGAAGGGAACTGAACAATGGGAGGAGCCCAGCCACCTCCAAGCGTCCAGCGTAGCTTTCAAAATTGGGTAATTAGGCATTGAGATATGTGGGAAGACTTGGTGACCCAGAAGAACGGTACGAAATGGCTGTCCTAGTATGCTCTGTCCTAGATCTACCCATGGCTTGTGGTTGGAGATGCGTAGCCAGTCCACCACCCTAGCCAACAGTATTGCCTTCCCATATAGTTCCGGGTCAGGAAGTCCAATGCCACCTAGATGACGTGGAAGAGATAAAAGAAAGGCATGCTTTTTTGCCGTTCCAAATGAAAGATCAAAATTTTTGTCTTAAGGACATGTAGAAGGAATTAGGTATAGGGATTGGCAGGACTTGTTGGAGGTATGTAAGGCGCGGGAGGATTAGTGAAGTAAGGAGATTCTTACGTCCAAACCAGGAGAGCATGGGGGCCCTAGCTTGTAAGTTATCAATGGCTTTAAATAAGGAGGTCTTAAGAGGAGTGTAGTTTAGGAAGAAGAGGTCTGGAATATGGGGGCAGATTTTAACTCCTAGGTAGGTGATAGTGGGGGAGGACCAATTAAAAGGAGAATTTTTCATTAATAAGCATTTTAATTGGGCAGATAACCCTGAACAGAGAATTAGGGATTTACTTGCATTGATTTTGAAGTTAGAGATGGAGCTACTGTATATTGTTGTAGATGGTTTTGTATGCTAATTATGGAAGATTTAGGATTTGTCGTCATAATCATCACATCATCAGCAAATGCTGCAATTTTATGTTCCTTTCCTCCTAGAAGGATGCCCTTGATATCTCTATTGGATCAAAGTGTAGTTAAAAGGGGTTCCATTGCTAAAACAAAGAGGAGGGGGGACAGGGGGCAACCCTGACGGGTTCCGTTGCAGATGTGGAAAGGTGTAGAAAGATCACCATTGACTATTACTAGGGCTGTGGCCTGTGCGTACATAGCAAAAACAGCTTGGACATAAGGACAAGGTAGGCCAAAGCCCGTCAACACTTGCTTCAAATAAGTCCAGTTAATTCTGTCGAAAGCTTTTTCAGCATCAGTGCTGAGTAAAAGGAGAGGAGAAGAGGTATGTTTGACATGGCATAGTGCATTAATCACCCTAGTTTTGTTGTCCTTGCCCTCTCTGTTGCGGACAAAGCCCACCTGGTCCCTATGTATCAAAGAGGGAAGGAAGTTTGCAAGGCGGTTAGCTAGCATTTTGGCTAAAAGTTTGAGGTCAATATTTAAAAGTGAAATGGGTCTATAATTTGAGCATAATTTAGGGTCCTTTCCTTCTTTGGGAATCAAAGCCAAGTGTTCTGTAATCATGTCTTTTGATAGGGGGTTGCCTTGGAGTGTATGATTGCATACATTAAGAAGATGCAGGAGGAGTTGGGTCCTAAATGCTTTATAATAGGATGTCGGAAGTCCATCAGGACCAGGGCTTTTACCTAGGGGCAATTGGGAAAGAGCTGCAGATAGTTCCTCAACAGAGAAGGGCAATGCTAAAGAGTTTTTTTGGGGTTCAGTAAGCGTGGGGAGAGCGTTTGCTTCGAGGAAAGAGGAGATTAAGGACAGATGGGATTCAGAGGACGGGGGGAGGGATATTATATAATTCCTCATAAAAAACTCTAAATTGATTGACTATTTGCTTTGTAGAGAAAAATGTCTCTCCATTGCGTGAGGTTATTTGATGTATGTAGTTATCAGCTCTTCTAGCCTTAATTCTGCTCATCAGGAATTTAGTAGTCTTATCTCCGTGAGCAAAAAATTTATGCTGCGAATTTAGGTAGTATTTAGCGGATTTAGCTTCTAGTAAAGCTTTCAATTCCGCTCTAAGATTAGAAAGGTCCTGGCAATGTGAATCAGCTAGAGAATGCTTGTGCAGAGTTTCCAAGTTTTTAATTTTAGATAGGAGGGTTTCTATATTTTTTTTCTCTGAGTTTTTTTTATGTAAGATTTTTTCTCTGAGTTTTTTTTATACTGATAAATTGTCCCCTAATAAAGGGTTTATGGGCATCCCAAAGAGTCTGAGGGGAAAGAGAGGAGTGGTTATTTATCTTGAAATATTCATCTAATAGTGAGGAAATTTTGCTAATGGTGTTTGGATCTCCTATAATAGACTCGTTAAGGCGCCAATTAAAACATGTGGAGTTACGAGCAGGGGATTAAACTGAAAGGTGTATAGGAGCGTGATCAGATATATGGATAGAGCCGATCTTAGCTGTTGGGCAGAACTGGATGTGCTCCTTGGAGATAAACAAGTAGTCAATACGATGGTATGTATTATGAACGTGAGAGAAAAAGGTGTAGTCTACATCATTTGGATGCAGAATACACCAGGAATCTACCAAGTGCCAGCCCCATAGTATATCTCTGATCTAGCTTAAAGAGCTTAGTGAGTGAACCGATTTATGAGAGGATGAGTCCATTTGAGGATCAAGTGCAATATTAAAGTCACCTCCCAATATCACGAACCCTTCTTTGAAAGTCTCAATAATTTGGGAGATACTAGAAAACCAAGAGGCTTGTTTGGAATTGGGAGCATATAGGTTTATGAAAGTGTATGTTTGGGAACCTATGATCCCTTTAACCAAAAGGAATCTCCCTTCAGGGTCTTGGATGTGATCAGTATATTTAAAGGGAACTTTTCTTTTAAAACCAATGCTTACACCTCCAGATGCTGATGAATTCCTTCCACAGTGGTACCACACAGGGTAATGTGAAAATTCGAGGTTGGGGTAGTGATTCAACCTAAAATGTGTCTCCTGGAGAAGCAACACATCTGAGCCCTCTTTGCGTAACATTGCAAAAATTTGGCTTCTCTTGGATGGAGAGTTAAAACCCCTCACATTATAAGAGGCAATTTGGAGATCAGCCATAGTTGTGTGATGGGTGGAATATAAAGCGCATCAGTGTGTTGGTCCTCCAGAAGAAAACACTTACAGTTAAGGTGTTGAACATCTGCTCTCGAGAGAAGACTTGGATCCAAAATTCAGTATGACGTCCTCTAGCAAAATAAGGCAGGAGTGTTATGTACCTTAGAACAAACCTAGGAAAAAGGGAAAACTTAAGAACATGAAGTAATGTCAATAATAAACATTTTAAAAGTAGGGTCACCCCTACGCTAATCATAAGGGGGGTGAGGTCAACAGACCTGGTTGAGCCCGTCTAGCACATTATAAGGCAGCCAGTATGGAGATATAAGCATATTAAGATGAAGGGGAACATTTGCGTATTCATAGTGATGACATGCTGTCACGGCCATGGCTATGACCGTGACTCCTCAACCGCATGCGGTTGTCAGCGGTTTAGTTTGATTGTCAATCACAGGTGAGGGCTGTGGTATTTGCCTCACCTGTGGTTGCCGCTGGCAACGGTATGTATGTGGCAGCATAGCACTCTGAGCTGTATTATGGCAGCTTGCTATGTTGTGCATGCGGTTGCACCTAGCAATCCTTCTGTTAGGTGTGTGTGTTTGTATGTATGTGTACACTCTGTGTTATGTGTGGTGTGCACTTACATCTTCCCCTCACTGTGGTTGCCCGTGGCAACGTTTGGTCATTGTGTGTACATGTGGTGGCAGTGTCCCGGCCTTCGGGCTGACTCCCAGGACATGAGTGCCACCCATGTCGTTGCCTGCGGCAACAGCCACAGTGTGTGTGTTGTTTGGACACTTCTCCTTTTAAGTGTGTGTTTCCCTTCTTTGGTGCTGGAAGGGTTAACTTCCTTCCCAATGTGTGTGTGTGTTTCACTGGGTGTGTCCGACTGTGGGGTGTGGCTTCTTGGCCTATAAAGCCTCACTGTTTTCCCTGGTCTGCAGGTTGCTTCAGCCATGTTTAGCTGGAGCAGCCTCATGTGTTTTCTACCTGCCAGTGAGAGCCACCCCTGTGGTCATAACCATAATGTCACATTTAAGTTTATGTCTAGTTATGTGTGATGTCTATTTGATGTTTCCTTGTGATTTTGTGCAGCTATGGATCTGGGTCCCTGTGTAGGGATGCGTTGTGATCTGCACCCTGCCAGCACAGGGATCCAGTCAGCAAGGCTGTGGCAGGTAGGTGGAACTCCTTGTTCACCTGCCATATCCATAGAGCTGTTTATGTTCCCCCTTTTTCAGCCGCTTGGCCATTGAGACTCCTGCTCCTCCGTGCCTAGGAGGAGTGGGTTGTCTTACCCTGCTACTTAGCCCAGGGACCGGACGGAGGGTAACTTAGGGCCCCTAGGTTCCTGCGCATGGGTCCTCCTACCTTTAAGGTCGGCCCATGCAGATAGGAGTTAGGGTCAGGTTAGGGATGCTGTAGGAGGTGACCTGCTCCCTAATCCTGTGGTCCTGGCCTAGCAGCCATAACATCATCCGGCTTCGCACGGCTGAGGATTTCCCCCATCCTCAGCCTTGACAGTATGACCACAGTCGCTTCTCACGTGGCGTCCCTCGAAAGAGGGGGCAGCATGTACCGCCATCTGCGGAAGGGGTGCATGCGCGTTCTCTGGAGGGAGAGCGTTATAGGGGTATCACCGATTACGGCGCGGTGAGTGGCATTCCCGCCATTCCTTTCTCACCGTGTCCGTGCTGGTGTCTCCTTGGTCGTCATTCCCCTCCCCCCCTCCCATTGTTTTTGTGCCTCACCAACCTTCCCCTTTTGTTGTTGGGAGGGGCTTTGAGGGGTGGGAGTATGCGACCCTCGAAAGAGGGTGAAGCATGTACCGCCGTCTGCGGAAGGGGTACATGTGCGCTCTTCGGAAGGAGAGCGTTCTGGGGGTTTCGCCTCTGACGTCATGGTGAGTGGCGTTTCCCCGCCATCCCTTCACCGTTGCCTCGTTTGGCGTCCCCCTGATTTTATGGCATCGGTGTGTTTGTTTGGTGTGCGGGTGCACACCTTCGAAAGAGGGTGCAGCATGCAGTGCCATCCCCTTGGGGTCTGCATGCGCGTTCTCCGGAGGGAGAGCGTTCCGGGGGGATCTCCGTTAACGGTACGGTTGGTGGCTTATTCCCCGCCACCTTACCTTCCGTGTCCGTGTTGGGGATCCCTCGTCCATCTCCATGTTCTCATCTCTGGTCGTTTGCTGGCAGCACTCCGTAAGTGGTCCGGCTGCGTGCTGGTTAGGAGTGTCTGCTGGCAGCGACTAGAGTGGGGACGTGTGTGGAGAGTCCCCTCGTCCACTCTCAGTGGTTCCATTCTTGTGTCGCTGGTGCTGGCTGCAGGCCTCATCGGACTGGCTGTGTTGTGTGCTCTGAGAGGATGCAGCTGACAGCGACTTTCCGGGAACCATGTCCTGAGAGTGGACGTTCCCTTCTCCTATCCCCTTGTGTTAGTCTCTCACCAGTTTCCTTTTTTTCGGTGGGGGGGCTTTGAGGGGTGGGAGTGTCACGGCCATGGCTATGACCGTGACTCCTCAACCGCATGCGGTTGTCAGCGGTTTAGTTTGATTGTCAATCACAGGTGAGGGCTGTGGTATTTGCAACGGTATGTATGTGGAAACATAGCACTCTGAGCTGTATTATGGCAGCTTGCTATGTTGTGCATGCGGTTGCACCTAGCAATCCTTCTGTTAGGTGTGTGTGTTTGTATGTATGTGTACACTCTGTGTTATGTGTGGTGTGCACTTACATCTTCCCCTCACTGTGGTTGCCCGTGGCAACGTTTGGTCATTGTGTGTACATGTGGCAGTGTCCCGGCCTTCGGGCTGACTCCCAGGACATGAGTGCCACCCATGTCGTTGCCTGCGGCAACAGCCACAGTGTGTGTGTTGTTTGGACACTTCTCCTTTTAAGTGTGTGTTTCCCTTCTTTGGTGCTGGAAGGGTTAACTCCCTTCCCAGTGTGTGTGTGTGTGTTTCACTGGGTGTGTCCGACTGTGGGATGTGGCTTTCTTGGAGAGACCACCGCGTCGTCAAGCAATAAACGGAAATCAGGTACAGACACATAAGAGTTTATTGCACAAACAAAAACATGAAAGGCAGCACAGAGAAAACATGAGCTCTATGTACCGTCAGCACAGTGGGAGAAAACCCCCACTGCGCCACTGTCTAGTAATACTCCAGAGGGGCGTAACTAAGCAACTCCTGGTTTTCACTAGAGCCCTAGATGGTAGGGTTAGACTTTGCCGCAGGAAGTTGCCAGGGTCCACTCTGGAGCGTGAACTAGACAGTGACAGCAGGAACGAATGGACAACAGGTACCGACGGCACATAGGCAAACATAACATACAGGCAAATACAAAAGAGGGCAACTAATAATACAAGCAGGAGTTCACGCAAGGGAGAAGGAGTGGCAATGAGCAGAGAAGGACTTGCTCCACCAGTAGTAAACTGCATGGCCTTGTCATGCCACTCTGCTGCAAAGGCTTGCTGAACACAGACATCAGAATAAACACAAAGTAACTAAAACATAACTGGCAGAACAGATAACAGAAAGACAGGAAAGAGGACATCAAAGAAGACGGGAATGAACAAGTAGGGAAACCCACAGAGCACAGACAGACACGGATCCCATGGGTCAGCAGCATGGGAGAGAGAGTACAAACCAGGAGCAGGACAAGACAACACACACCAGGAGAGCTGACACAGAACTGAGGAAACTTCAGCCTTATATACAGGTTCCATGGGTGCAGAAGAGAGACCACACCCATGGCACAGACAGAGGATTAACTCCTAATAGAAACACAGGGGAGTTAACCCATATAGAACCACAAGTAACACAGGAACGAAACTTCAGCGAGGAGCGCCGAACGAGCAAGGACGGAAGGTCACAGTCAAAGGTAACGACTGTGACACTCCCACCCCTCAAAGCCCCCCCCCCTCTCCTCCCAAACAGAAAGGGGAAGAAGTGTGGGCAACAAACCAAACAGAACCAGGCAAGGGGACAAAAATCAAAGGGGTGACGCGGTACAAGGGCAGGATCACACACGACGACCGCAACCAGCCCAACCCCTGAAAACCAGCCTACACGGAGGGTCCGCAGCCAGTACGTCAGGGGAAGATAGCCAGCCAACACGGCATACACGTCAAGTGAACCGCACCAAGAAGTTACCTCCCCCTCCACTCTCCCTCCGGAGAATGACATGTCTGCCAAGAACTGATTGGCCAGACATGCAGACACCCCCTTCCGGAGGATTGGGACCAGGAACAGGAACCAGACAGGAAATGAAAATCAGAATCAAAGGGGTACAGAAGTACACAAGCAGAACACATAAGACGACCGCAGCCAGCACGCAGCCCCTAGCAACCAGCCTACACGGTAAACGCAGCCAGTACGCCAAGAGGAATGCAGCCAGCCTACACGGCCACAAAAGTCATGGTGAACTGCAATGTGCTAACACCCCCCCCTCCACTCTCCCTCCGGAGAATGGCATGTCTGCCAAGAACTGATTGGTCAGACATGCTGACACCCCCTTCCGGAGGCTTGGGGTCAGGAACAGGAACCAGACAGGAATACAAAGAAAATCTTAATCAAAGGGGTACAGAGGTATACAAGCAGAACACATAAGACGACCGCAGCCAGCACGCAGCCCCTAGCAACCAGCCTACACGGTAAACGCAGCCAGTACGCCAAGAGGAATGCAGCCAGCCTACACGGCCACAAAAGTCATGGTGAACTGCAGTGTGCTAACACCTCCCCCTCCACTCTCCCTCCGGAGAATGGCATGTCTGCCAAGAACTGTATGGTCAGACATGCTGACACCCCCTTCCGGAGGATTGGGACCAGGAACAGGAACCAGACAGGAAATGAAAATCAGAATCAAAGAGGTACAGAGGTACACAAGCAGAACACATAAGACGACCGCAGCCAGCACGCAGCCCCTAGCAACCAGCCTACACGGTAAACGCAGCCAGTACGCCAAGAGGAATGCAGCCAGCCTACACGGTCACAAAAGTCATGGTGAACTGCAATGTGCTAACACCCCCCCCCCCCCTCCCCTCTCCCTCCGGAGAATGGCATGTCTGCCAAGAACTGATTGGTCAGACATGCTGACACCCCCTTCCGGAGGCTTGGGGTCAGGAACAGGAACCAGACAGGAATACAAAGAAAATCAGAATCAAAAGGGTACAGAGGTACACAAGCAGAACACATAAGACGACCGCAGCCAGCACGCAGCCCCTAGCAACCAGCCTACACGGTAAACGCAGCCAGTACGCCAAGAGGAATGCAGCCAGCCTACACGGCCACAAAAGTCATGGTGAACTGCAGTGTGCTAACACCTCCCCCTCCACTCTCCCTCCGGAGAATGGCATGTCTGCCAAGAACTGAATGGTCAGACATGCTGACACCCCCTTCCGGAGGCCCAGGAGCAGATACCTGCGCCGATAACGGAAAACACGGCCGTAGGCAGAACTGCAAGCAAAAAAGGTTAAACCGGACGTCACCCCTGGCAACCAGCATACACGGAGAACACCGCAGCCAGTACACCAAGACAACCAAATCCGATACCTAAGGGCAGCATACAGAGGGAAATACAGAAAGCACACACACCACAGATAAGCAGAAAACAGAACAAAAAAAAAAACTCTGTGAAAGTTCACTTGTTCATTCTGTCACGAGTTGGAGGTCCCAGGAGAGACCACCGCGTCGTCAAGCAATAAACGGAAATCAGGTACAGACACATAAGAGTTTATTGCACAAACAAAAACATGAAAGGCAGCACAGAGAAAACATGAGCTCTATGTACCGTCAGCACAGTGGGAGAAAACCCCCACTGCGCCACTGTCTAGTAATACTCCAGAGGGGCGTAACTAAGCAACTCCTGGTTTTCACTAGAGCCCTAGATGGTAGGGTTAGACTTTGCCGCAGGAAGTTGCCAGGGTCCACTCTGGAGCGTGAACTAGACAGTGACAGCAGGAACGAATGGACAACAGGTACCGACGGCACATAGGCAAACATAACATACAGGCAAATACAAAAGAGGGCAACTAATAATACAAGCAGGAGTTCACGCAAGGGAGAAGGAGTGGCAATGAGCAGAGAAGGACTTGCTCCACCAGTAGTAAACTGCATGGCCTTGTCATGCCACTCTGCTGCAAAGGCTTGCTGAACACAGACATCAGAATAAACACAAAGTAACTAAAACATAACTGGCAGAACAGATAACAGAAAGACAGGAAAGAGGACATCAAAGAAGACGGGAATGAACAAGTAGGGAAACCCACAGAGCACAGACAGACAGACACGGATCCCATGGGTCAGCAGCATGGGAGAGAGAGTACAAACCAGGAGCAGGACAAGACAACACACACCAGGAGAGCTGACACAGAACTGAGGAAACCTCAGCCTTATATACAGGTTCCATGGGTGCAGCAGAGAGACCACACCCATGGAGCAGACAGAGGATTAACTCCTAATAGAAACACAGGGGAGTTAACCCATACAGAACCACAAATAACACAGGAACGAAACTTCAGCGAGGAGCGCCGAATGAGCAAGGACGGAAGGTCACAGTCAAAGGTAACGACTGTGACACTTGGCCTATAAAGCCTCACTGTTTTCCCAGGTCTGCAGGTTGCTTCAGCCATGTTTAGTTGGAGCAGCCTCATGTGTTTTCTACCTGCCAGTGAGAGCCACCCCTGTGGTCATAACCATAATGTCACATTTAAGTTTATGTCTAGTTATGTGTGATGTCTATTTGATGTTTCCTTGTGATTTTGTGCAGCTATGGATCTGGGTCCCTGTGTAGGGATGCGTTGTGATCTGCACCCTGCCAGCACAGGGATCCAGTCAGCAAGGCTGTGGCAGGTAGGTGGAACTCCTTGTTCACCTGCCATATCCATAGAGCTGTTTATGTTCCCCCTTTTTCCAGCAGCTTGGTCATTGAGACTCCTGCTCCTCCGTGCCTAGGAGGAGTGGGTTGTCTTACCCTGCTCCTTAGCCTAGGGACCGGACGGAGGGTAAGTCAGGGCTCCTAGGTTCCTGCGCATGGGTCCTCCTACCTTTAAGGTCGGCCCATGCAGATAGGAGTTAGGGTCAGGTTAGGGATGCTGTAGGAGGTGACCTGCTCCTTAATCCTGTGGTCCTGGCCGAGCAGCCATAACATCATCCGGCATCGCACGGCTGAGGATTTCCCCCATCCTCAGCCGTGACACATGCTATCTGGTCTTGAGAATAAGGTTAGACACATATTAATAATTATCTGGTGGACATGAGACACAGACAACAGGTTTTTAAAAGGTGAAGACAGTAGACAAGGGACAAAAAGGCTGAAGGGGAAAAACAAAGACCCAGACAGATAGTAACACACGGCAAATGATTTCAACTCTCTCAGGTTTCGCTTCAACACTTCTGTGCGGTGGGGTGACATCTGTCAGTTGAACCAACAGCGAATGGCAGCAGTTTAGAAGGAAGTTCTTAGGTGACGAATCACGAGGAAGAAGAGCCATCTTAGGAGGGATTATGGTTCCTGAGCAAGTCTCTTCGGGGTAAGTTGTCTTCCCCTTTTACCAGCTTTATGGGATTTAGGGGTTTGCATCAGAGTGAAAGGCGTTATGGTGGGGACATCCGGAAGCGCAGCAATGTCCTGGAATAAGTCCCAATTTTTAATCTGTAGAGGTGGAATTTGTAGGACATCATATATCTCGTCCAGATCAGAGTGAGACAGGACATTAAAGCGACAACCAGCTTGGGAGAAAGATAGGCCAAACGGAAAGTTCCATTTATATTGGATCCTATTGGAACGCAGCCATTCTGTTAGGGGTTTCAGGATCCTGCGTTTTCTTAGCGTGGAAGTGGCTAAATCCTGATAAATGGATACTTGTGCTCCTTCAAATAGGATTTCTGGTCGGTTCCTTGCAGCTTTTTGAACAGCAACCTTGACCTGGAAATTAAGGAATTTACAGACCACGTCCCTAGGAGGGTCCTCTGGTTTAGGTTTGGGACGCAATGCCCTATGAGCTCTCTCAATTATTATGTCAGGTGCATAGTTTGGGCCCAGGAGCGAGATGCAGAGGTGTTTCACTGCTGCTGGAACGTCATCAGGGGCAACAGTTTCTGGGATCCCACGTATGCGCAAGTTATTGCGGCACCCCCTGTTCTCCTGATCTTCCAGGGCGTTATGCATTTCATTAAGGTAAGCACTGCATCTTTGAAAGGATCTGGAGGTGGCCTTCTGATGTTCTATGACCATAGCCTGGTGGGTCTCAAGTGCCTCCACCCTGTCCCCCACCTGTCTCATGTCATGACGCATAGCGGCAATTTCGCTGATGATCGGCTCTATAGCTTTGCACAGGGTATGTTTTAAATAGTACCGGGTTATGGGGAGAGTCCCCTTACCTTGCGGCTCCTCTGCATCTCTATCCTCGTCGGATCTCTCTTGCGCGTTGGCTCTGAGAGACTGTGCAGGCTGTGCCGGCGCCATCTTGGAGTCGCGTGCCACAAAGGAGGAGGCCGCTTTTTTGATAAATTTATCCATATCGCCACCAACAGAGTGGGTCTTGTTTGGATTTAGGTGATCACCAGTCTTGGGGTTACCAATCTTCACCATTTTCAGGCTGATAGCTACAGTAGGCTAGTGCTAGAGACGGCTTGTATAACAGAGCTCAGCAAAGTGCAGCCATCCCTGTCCGGCGCTAGCTCCGCCCCCTCTATATACTGTGTTTTAAACTAAATTTTAATAAGTGCTATAAAAAGGCATTTTATTGTACATGATGAATATGAAAATATGAAAAGAAAAATATGTAAACAGCTTAAATTTAGTTATTTTAAGTGTGTGAAATACACGTCCTGAACCTGTAGTATCTCTGCTTCTATGTTCTCATGATAACATTTAAAATTTTCTATCTAGCTGAAGCTTTTTAGGTAACTAGTGTGGATACACATTGGTGTGTGCAAATGAATACCCATAGTGTACCTACCACCAATTACGTCAGACTATGTGCTGTCAAGGGAACAAAGGCGGACATATTTGGTATATGAGTTCATGAACTGTCACACACATAAGGGCTCATACACATGACCAGGGGCATCACTACCATAGCGGCAGATCAGGTGACTGCTATGGGGCCCAGGGCAAGATGGGGTCCAGTCTTAGTTGGGATTATATCCTCTTCTGCTGGAGGTGAAAACTTGGTCAGGACTCTACCCTCTGAAGTAGGGGTAGGCAACCTCAGGCACTCCAGCTATTGTGAAACTACAACTCCCAGCATGAATACTTCTTCTGCCCTTCTCGTAACTCTCTCAGAAATGAATGGAACATGCTGGGAATTGTAGTTTCACAATAGCTGGAGTGCTGAAGGTTGCTGACCCCTGCTCTAAAGGAACAACTTTTAGCAAATGAGGCAGTGGAAAAATGGCAGAAACCCTTTTGTCTTGTGTGGGGGGCCTAGTTTGATCCTTGCTATGGAGCCATTCCTTATCTATGTATGCCACTGCACACGACCGTATGTATTTTGCGGTCCACAAAAACGTATCCTAAAAAATACAAATGACATCTGTGTGCATTCCGTATTTTGCGAAAAGGAACAGCTGGTCCCTAATAGAACAGTCCTATCTTTGTCCGTGATGTGGACAATAATAGGGCATGTTCTATTTTTATTGTGGAAGGGAAATACGGACATACGGAAACAGAATGCACATGGGGTAATTTCCGTATTTTTTGCGGAACCATTGAAATGAATGGTTCTGCATACGGTCCACAAAAAAACGGAACGAACACGGAAAGAAAATATGTTTGTGTGCATGACCCGTAAGGCTATGTTCACATTTTCACATTGTTGTCCCATGTTTAATATATGCACATGATGCCTCATACTGTTGCCATACAGTGGTATCCATCATCATATGGTTCCACTGTAAAAAAAAATAAAAAATAATTATAATAAGAAGTTAAAGCATGCCTTTCCCAGACTCTGTATAGAAACACGTACTATACTATACAGCGTAAAAACGTAGGGCCATGTGATGTCAATAGCCCCTAAGAAGTAGCCAGGCTTTTCTTGAAATTTATATACATAATTATGTATGAAAAAGATGGCTCATAGCAAAAGGTACTTTGGACCTAAATTAAAATCATGCTGAAAGAGCCACGTGAACGAAAACTACTACAGATATTTGGAAGGGCAAGAACCATGTAAGAAGAACTTTATGGGTATGCATGCACCTTTCCCTATGACAAAAGTGGCATTGTCATTTTGTTTTGTTTTTTCACTTTAACAGTATGACAATCCATAGCTGTCAGTATAAATAGAGACCTCATGTACAGTAAATGCCTTATAAATTATGCAACATAACCGGCACCAGATTTTCGCCACAATTTAAATTATAATACTAAACTTGGACATGAAAGGCTTCTAAATCAAGGTCTTTGTTTTTCTTTTATTTGTTATTAGATTTATGTATAAAATGCTCTTTTATGAGGTTTAATTAATCCAAAAAATAAGCTAAATAAATGATATTAAGATGGACCATGTCCAGACAGTTTTGGTCAATTATTTGTTTTCTGAATGGCCCCTGGTTATAAATTGTGTACCCCAAGGCTCACTGCTGGTACACATTTAAGCTATTTATTAATGTTACAGAGGATGGGACTAAGGGTACTTTCACATTAGTGGCAGGGGACTCCCCTGCCGCTAGTGTGAAACTAACCTAAGACTGTTTCTATTTTTGCAGATGAGATCAAGTTATATAGTGCTGTGCAGTTTATGGCAGATGTCGACAGACTACAAGATGACTTGGACACTTGTAGTGTTTGGGCAGCCACATCGCAAATGAGATTCAATGTGGATAAATGTAAAGTTATGCATCCGGGTAGTAATAATATACATGCATCGTATGTTGGCGTAACACTGGAAGGATCATTTGTAGAGAAGGATTTGGGTGTTCATGTAGATCATAGAATAAGTACCAGCATGCATTGTTAATCAGCTGCTTCTAAGGCCAACATGATATTGTGTTAAATCTTTTATTATTCAATAATATTCTGCAAGCCATGTAATACATAATACAAAGAAAGTCATTTTCTTACAGTAAACAGCACACTAATTTAAAGGTTTAAATTGATCCATGACATGTTGTTCTAATGCAATCAAACTAGCCTTCAACTGACTCCATTTGGAGGTCTACCTCTACAGTGCTAGTGAGATGTGGATCAACAAGTTTGAAAAAACAGAACAATAATTAGAGGGGTTAAAAGCAAAAGAGAGAATAAAAAAGGTAAACAAAAGTTTGGTAGGTAAGGGGGGGGTAAAGGTTATGGGTTGCACTAGTTATTTGTAGGGTGCAAGTAGAAAACTTAAAAAAATATCAAATTCAAGGCTTTTTAGGTGGGATGTGCCCATTGGACTGCATCCAGGGATCCCAGATTTTGAGGATGGATGATCTAGTCATAGCTTCTCAACTAGCTAGTTCCTCTAGTAGAAGTATTTGATTGACCTTATTGGCCCAGTCTTGTAGGGTTGGAGGTCTTGGGTTCTGCCAGAATGTTGGGATTAACAATTTAGCTGCAGACAGTAATAATGTGGGTAAGCCAGCAGGATATTGTCATGTATTACACTAGGCAGGGACTCACCAAAGAAGGATGTAATTTTGCCACACTAAAAAGCTTTGTGCGGCCTTATCTGGAATATGCAGTCCAGTTTTTGACCCCATTTTTTTAGAAAGGATGCCCTGGAGCTGGAAGAGTACAAAGAAGAGTGACTAAACTGATAAGGGACATGAAGGGGTCTTAGTTAAGAGGAAAGATTAAAATAATTAAATGTATTAGTCTTGAGAGGAGGCAGTTAAGGGGAAACATGATTAACCTAGACAAATATTTAAATAGAGTGTACAGAAAATATGGTGAAAAACATTGTTCCATGTAAAATCCCATCAAAAGACAAGGCGACAGACACTGCCTATGTCTGGAGAAGAAAAAATTCTATCTCTAGAGGTGACAAGGCTTCTTCCACAAGAACTGTGAATCTGTTTAATATTCTACCTCAGGAGGTAGTCACTACTGGAACCGTAAACTGTTTTATAATGGTCTTGAATGAATTCTTAGAATTAAAAGGGTTCTCCTAGTATTTTGACTAATTAGTGTACAGTGTGTTAACCTGTGGAGGAAAGCTCTTTTACCTAGTACTTACCCTCCCTTGCTTCCCCAATGCTGAAGTCTCTGCAGCACTAGTGCACACTGTGGAATCTTTGGTCTGGGTCCTGACGTGATTTTGGTAATTGTTTTCCTGTTCAGCTGTACTGACTATAATACAACAGGAAAAAAACTTGTCATATCTAGGGCGTGTGAGTGCATTGGAGATGGCTGAGTAAGTACTATGTAAAACAGCTTCTCTCCACAGGTTAGCACCATACACTTAGGCCTCTTGCACACGACCGTATCGCCTTTTCAGTATTTTGTGGTCCGCAAAAAAACGGATCCGCAAAAAATACGGATGACGTCTGTGTTCTGACGTTGGTTGTTCCGTTTTTTTGTGGAACGGAACAGCTGGCCTCTCATAGAACAGTACTATCCTTGTCCGTTATGCGGACAATAATAGGACATGTTCTATCTTTGAAGGGAAAAACTGAAGTACGGAAACGGAATGCATAGGGAGTACATTCATTTTTTTTGGCGGACCTATTGAAATGAATGGTTCCGTATATGGTCCGTATACGGAACGTAAACGGAAAAAAAATACATTTGTGTGCAAGAGGTCTTAGACTAAATGCCTGGACAGCCCCTTTAAATAACAATAATGCTTATGTAAATGTGTAGTCTGGGTCTCACTCTCTTTCCTAAATACACATCCTCACCAATCCATTGGTTGTACTTGAAGGACTTGTGTCTTTTTTCAAGCATACTATGTACTATATTATTTCAAAGAGCCATATGATTTGACATACTTTGATGAATTTGAAGGGAGGGCTAAAAAACAAGTAGTGTTTTTATTTCACTTTCCTGTTCTTGACTTTTTTAAACAACGATTCTATAAAAGCCATATTTGCTTTTCTTTGATTTACAATTATTAAAATTTTAATAAGGATTGTGCAGTGACAGTCGCCATCACACACTGTCAGTGAGGAATTATAACTTTATTGCAGCACACAATGACAGCCAACTCATAAAAATGAATGACATTCTGTATCAGAACATCTCGTAGGCTGTTCAGCATGTTAATAGGCTACTTCATCTTTCTTTAGCATAATGAGCCAGACAGTGTACCAGTATTCAACGTGAAAATGATGATTAAGAAAATTTGAATTGAAGCAAGAAAGCAACATTTAACAGAGGCTTAGACAATATCTAGATTAAAAGTTTCAATTAAAATACTGTTAGCAAGGCTTTTATCACAAGAGCAAAGCTTGGTTACCAAAGACAAGATGTTATTATGAAACATATTTTTACTAAGTAACACTCAAAACTGTAAATTTCAGAGAAGCTGTAGCCATCCTCTTATATTCTCTGCTAATAAATCCTTTGTAACATCAATAGTACTAGATAGAAGAAACAGGAACACAAAGTAATGAGACATTTTAGTGATAACAGATCAGATATAAAACTGGCATAATGTTATGTTAGACAATGGAAAATGTTTAGTGTGGTGGCTTCTGGATAACATTTATGCTGATGCCTACAAAGCAATTTTAGACCATGTCAAGGATTGTGTGAGTCTTTTTTTTTTTTTTTTTTGAGGATGAGCAATTAGTCAATATATTCATATCTTTCTAGAATCCCTGAATTTCAATGGAAAGTTTAGATTCACACATTTCACAAACTGTGTCTTCAAAAAAATCTATATTTGGTGATTAAGTAAGTCTTGTTAAGGGCCTTTGAAACATCTTTTATCCTCTCATACTAGTTAACTTCCTTCATACACCTTGACAACCTTTTGACATCTAAAAAAAGGCCATAAAAGGACAAATTGTCATTTTTTTTTATTACATCTTGAAAAATGAAAGGACTATTGGGTATTTTTATTTAATATATTTTTTTGGTAAGTGCAGGCCACAACAGTTGCAATCAATCACAAGAAGGCAATTGATCAGGAGAGAAAAATTGTACAAATTCATCATAGTGGGTAAAGTGACATAAACATTTATATTACATTTTTATGTCAGTTTGCCCACTATGATAAATTTGTACAATTTTAGCTGCCATATGAACTGCTTGTACACAAGTCAAGGCACACACATACTTCATATTTTAATTTAAAAAAAAACTACATACATTCTTCATGTAATCCATATTATCACATAACATAGCATGGTAATGTTCATGATAAGTTTAGATATTTACAGATGTTTCATCTGAAGTCGATTCACTCATTCCTGGTAATTAGCATAGCCTAAAATATTACCCAAAAATTCTAATCAAACAAAAAATTCTAGTAACAGCATTAGTGACAGAATATTTACTTATTACAGGAAAACACCAAAATGACATATCTCATTAAAATCCTTTTGGATTCAGCGTCTCAAGACTCTGATTCCAATAGATTTTGCACTGTAGTACCTGCGTTAACTCCTTTACTGCCAATCCTTTCAACAAAACAAGACACTTTGTTCTGAAAATTAACAGTCTTAATTTTTGGACATTTGTGCAAAATGTACCACTCTTTCTTATGACATTACTGTGTGTGTGTAAAACAGGTGCAGGGATCTACCCTGTTGAGGCATAGTTTTTGGACGCTTGGTTCCAACAAGCTACTGTTTTTCTCCAATACATTGTGTGTGTTTATGCACCATCTGTCCCTGATAAGGGATAATTTTTGGAAGATTACTAATAGGAATGAGCGAATCGACTTCAGATGAAAACATCCGAAGTCGATTTGCATAAAACTTTATTAGACTACTGTACGGAGTGAGTGCTCTGTATAGTATTAGAATGTATTGGCTCTATGAGCCAAAGTTATTACTTTGCGAAGTCTCGTGGGACTTCGGGTAAATAACTTCAGAATTAATTTATACTGTTAATAAACCTTTTACCAAAACTCAGTTTCTGTGCCATGTGGTACCTTGGAACCAAACCCGAGTTCGGTAAAAGTTTTTTACAGTAGAAATTAATTTCTGAAGTTATTACTAGAAGTCCCGCGAGACTTTGCGAAGTAATAACTTTGGCTCAAAGAAGCCAACACATCCTAATACTGTACGGAGCGCACTTTCCGTTACAGTATTCTAACAGTAATTCTAAGTTTATTGTGATTCGACTTTGTATGTTTCATCCAAAGTCAATTTGCCCTAATTATAATATGGAAAAATCATGACACATACAATGGAACAGTGTGTTTTTCAAACATGCTGTTTTGCTCATCTCTAATCAAAATGTTGTCAAGGAGATGTAAGGGTAGCAGTACATGACATCAAATAAATTCACCCCTTTCCTGACAGAACAATTTTCATTTGTTTTCCCGCCTTTTACACCTTTGTATTCCCAGAGCCATAAATTTTTTATTTTTCCGTTCACATAGACGATGAGGGTTCATTTTTTGCAGGACAATGTTGTGGAAGACTGAGAAAAATAATAAATTGGGTGGAATTAAAAAAGCAATTCCACCAGAGTTTTATGGATTTCGTGTTTATATTGTTCCATATGTCGTGAAGAAACTGACTTGTTATCTTTATTCTCTTTGTCAGACAATTACAGCAATGCCAGATTTTCATGTTTTTGTGTTTTTTAATACTTAAAAAAAAATTGAATTTTTTTTTCTTTGCATTGTGATATTCATAACTTTTTCTTATGTCTATGGAGCTGCGTGAGGGCTCATTTTGTGTGTGTCAATCTGTAGTTTTTATTGATATTTTTGGGGTGTGTATGTATTTTTGATCACTCTTTATTTAATTTGTTGGGAGGTGAAGTGATAAAAATGGCAAGTCAGACATTTTTATAATTTTTTTCCCTTTTACAGAGTTCACACTACAAGGATAAATATATTTATATTTTAATAATTCAGGCATTTTGGGATGTGAAGACACTAGTGATGTTTGTTTTTTATAGTTTATTTTTATTTTCAATATGGGCAAAGATATGGGTGTTTTGAATTTCCTGTATTTTTTTATTTTTAAAAGCTTTATTTCATGTTTTTTAGGCTCCTTAGGGGACTTAAACATTCCAAATATCAGATAATTTTTCATATAGACTGCAATAAATTACCATTGCAGTCTTTGGAATGTTTGCTATGTTCCTTTGGAGCCCTACTATTGGAATATTGCTGCCGCAGATTTCAGATTCAGAGGGCCCAAGGCTGTCACAGCAAACCAAACAGCTCTCTCAATCTTGCCACAGTGGAGCAGTTCAGACTGCTTCTGAGAAAGACCTCTCAGATGCTGTGGTCGCAATTGACCACAGCATCTGAGGGGTTAAAAGTCTGTGATCAGCATTACTGCAAAATAATTTGTAATCTACAGGTTATTAACATCAAAGTTTCACTTAGTGTTTCTCCCTGAACTGTGGATTTTAATTTAATGTGCTGAAAAATGACAGAAATAGTATAATAGCTTAGTTACATTGTGGCTGTCTATAATTGTGACTTTACTATGAATCAGACTACATTATATTAGCTAACACTACGGTAAGTCCAAAGGGTTCACTTACTTTTTAAGAAAGTATTTTATTTAAAGATTATATATGTATGCTCAGTTGAAGGCTACCAAACAACTTTATACAAGCAAATTGTTATATGGATGTAATGCTAAAAACTGTGCTTCTGAGAAAATTGATCACATTCTCCAAAATAAGTATCAGTTGCAAGTCTTTAAATACTAAGCAGATGCGACATTTTACACAGCCACATACAATTATTAATTAATGACGGAAACACTACTCTAATTACTTGTTTACAGCTACACATAAAACCATTATATTGCAATAAAAACTTCAGCTATGCATAGCACGGCATAACAATTATTAATTTTCCTCTGTTCTCACTCGAAATTGTCAGCAGTCATTTAGCAAGAAAAAAAGCAGAAAGATACACATTTGTATATATTGCATATATTTCAGAAGAGCAATGCTTCCGCCCTACAAAACGATCTGCAGCGAAGTATCCATAAATCTTGATGACATCAAGTAAATTAATGTAATTAGAGTCAGTCTTTGAAAAATATATAGAGGCATAAGCAGGAAAGTGATATATTTATCATTATAAGGTAAAAAATACTGTCTAAACAGATCAGCATTACAACATTGTATCAGGATGAACAGTGGCAAATCTTGCCATTGGTATGTTTCAGGTATTTTGTACAAAATGCTTATTGAGACATCTTAATTTTGAGTGTGGGCAGTGAAATATGGAGCTCTCTCTCTTTCTTGCTAATACTTTGGTGAAGCCAGATTGAATTGTAATGGAAAATGTCCATATGTATTGGAAAAAATGTTCCATTTGGGAAAAGTGATGTTAGAAGGCTGTGAAAAGGTCAATAATAGTACTCCATGGTCGGAAGTAAGCTATCGTTTGTGGCAAATACAATCCAAGAGTGTTATTATGGGATTTAGATGTGTCTGTTTCAAAAGCAAGTGTTCATTTAATAGTGATTTTCTTGCTTACAGGCTGTATGTGGGAGTAAGTTGCAAAGGTTGGGTCAGAGGCCAATCTGTAATTAAAGGAACCTATGCAATCTCTCTAAAGGTTCTCAGGAACTTGAAATTCATGATGAAGAAAATCTTCCTCAAGGTCGTGTGAGATGACAAGGGCATTTTATATGCTTGCAAACTATAAAGAACAGAACATGTGCTGTTATTATAATAAGGAGATAGCAAAATTTTGCAATGATATTCCTCCCCGAAGCGAGTAAGAAGGAAAATAAGGTTTAAGGAACATTTCCTTTTCAGGTCATGTTTGATTTCTTGAATAGACATTTAGTGGGTTTTCGAGATAATGTTATTTCAATATTACATTGTAGGTGTATTGTGCTAAGCATCTTGAGTTAAATAGAATAGTATTTAGAATTGTCTTTTTTACCAGATATTCTATATGCAAAGAGCCAACTCATTAATGCCACCTATTGTAAAGGGCACCCTAGGAGCCAGCGTTTGAGTTTTTAAAGACTTTCTCACAATCTCCATGCAAACGTTGCACTTCATTGTTTAGAACTTATGTCTAAACTTCCAGGTTGTGGACATAAATGATTAGCAGCCAAACCACTTCCCATAATCCTGTGTGCTGCAGCCAAAAATGTAAAAGCCTACTGCACCCTTCACTGGGCCAAAGATTCCACCCACTATACCCTCCATCATCCATTTGTCGTCGTTTCCTAATGTTTTCCCCAAACAGCTTCAATATGACAAGCAGTGCGCTCCACCTACCCTGCTTGTGGATTGAGAGTGTCCACTTTCTCATTCCAAGGTCACATAGGTCTGACACATTCAGACAGGGATTCTTACGGAGGGGATCATGGTCTGATCGTGATGTCAGAGGGAAGTCACATGACCACTCTCCGGCTCTCCAGTGAGACAGAAAATGTAGAGCAAGTACATTAGTGATTTACCTTGGCTGCAGCTCAGAGGAAGTTTTGAGTATCATTTGGATGATCAGATGTGTATGAAGACATAGTGGCCACGTTCCATGGCAAATACATTTTCAAAAAGGTATCTCCCCATCTGTGGAATTATTTATAGATTGAATGCACACATATACTTACACAAATACAGTACATATGCAATACAGTACTATTGTTGATCGAGCACCGTAGTGCTCGGGGGCTCGGGCTGAACACATCGGGATGTCCGGGAGCACCTGAGTATAATGGAAGTCAATGGGAGAACCCGAACATTAAACCAGGTACCCCCTTCTCTGAAGAGGGGAGGGTGCCTGGTTCATAGGAAAATGTCAGAAATTGATGTAAACACCACCAAAATGGTTCTGGAACAGCATGGGGAGGATGCCTGGATGCATCTTGTACTCGCAGGTCGCTGCTGGAAACAATGTTGTCTGAATAGTACGCCACATTTACAGACTGACAATAATATGCACAAAACTGAAGATAAAATAAAGTGCAAGTGCTGCCAAAAATTACAAGGAAGAGGCGCTCCGATACAACCTGTATATCACTTAAAGAAAAGCCTCATTCACATTGTGGTACAATTGTTCATGTAGTAGAACTCCTACACTCATAAAGCATATGCACTAAGTGAAAGGGCTGCCAAAAATTACACGGAACTGACACTCCAATACACCCTTTGTTACACATAAAGGAGGGCATCATACATAGCCTTGAAAAATTATGATTGATGGCCTGCTGATGACCCTCAAAAACATTTGGATCAAGGGCCTGCTATTCTGACTATCTAAAACATTATGGGTGAGGGCCTGCTGCTGCTTTGGCGACTCTAGATAACCTGGGGATAATCTCACATCCCCGTGACAGCGACGATCCATTCCTATCAACTTTCAATGTTATTTTCAGCCCAAACCATGTAGACCATGGGTAACAGGGAAATCATGGTTCGATACCGGAGAGGGAGCCTGAGAAACAGATACGGCTACCACATCCAAGCAAGGCAGCATGCGCGCAAATTACCTTTTAGGTATAATTAGGTGAGAGCCTACAGGTGATCTGACCCTGTAAAAGATTTGATGTGCGGGTCAGCTGGTGAGCTGACCCTGTAAAAGATTTTAAGTGTGGGCCTGCAGGTGAGCTGACCCTCTAAAAAATTTAATGCAAGGACCTGCAGCTGAGCTTACCTTTTAAAAAATTATATGCAAGGGCCTGCAGCTGAGCTGACCCTCTAAAAAATCATATGTGAGGGCCTGCATGTGAGCTGAACCTGTAAAACATTATATGCGAAGGGCATATATGCGAGGGCATTATATGTGACAAATAAGCATGTTGATAAGATGTTAGAGGAGGAGGATGAGAAAAAGGAAGATTCAAACCATATACCCTTGTTTGTGGTGGAAGGGGTGCATGGGAATACAGTGTATTCAGTTGTAACGGATCTCCTGGCACCCCGACCGGGTACCTCCGTCGATGGATGCTCCTAGCACTTCCCGAGGACTCCAAGCACTCCACTTGACACCATAACCGCCACAGGCCCCACGAACCGCCGAAGCTTGGTTGAGGTCTCGCCGTCTCCTACCCACCCTGGACTTACGACAAGGCTCCAGGCACCAGTGGGTGAACCTCTCCTAAATCCAGAGAACAGGAACAGCTATTACAAGAGCGAGTAGTTATAGCCAGGGGAGTATAGCAAATCTTCAGCGTATAGCAATCCCCAGTGTCGATCAGTTACCAAACACCAGCCTCAACATGATGAAGGGTAAAACAGGAACTCTTTATTGAACACACAGCATTGACTTATATACACATTTTCCAACAAGGGTACCACCCCCGTGGACCTGGTTGGGAACTGAGGACATGACATAGCAGCCAATCCTGTACAGTTTAAACAAAAACTAACCCTATTAAACAAACACAATGGCATTGTCTGTGACGCAATTAACAAACACACTGGCATTGTCTTTTATGCAATCAACAATGAGCATGCAAACAGCCATCTTCATCATCCCCTCCATAATTAATGAATGGGAAGAGGAGACACATGTGATGGGATTATCTCCTGAGTAAATCATATGGTGATCTACTCATCTACGAGTTGGCTGCCATTATAATCAACCATCTTAATTCCATCACCAACACATTTAGTGGGAGTCTCAGTGCAGAGCTAACCCTTTTTGTGTCGCTGAATCCACACCACGCCCCTCCAATGGACCATAGGAAATATGTGGCATATAAATTACACACATAAATCAGGGTTCATAGTTCCTTGTAACCCCAAAAGGTCTCAGGGGGTCTCCACAGTTCTCGGTCCATAGTCTGCAGGAAGGAGGCTGGCCCTCAGGCTTCTCCAGCAGCCCCAGTGACGGTTCATTCCGTCACATTTCTCCCCTCCCAACAGTAGCCTAACCAGGTACCTTACCTCCTGTTGGTCAGTGCCTGAGTTAGTCGAGTAGCCCACCCATAAACAAACACTGATCCTGTTGAACTCTGGGGTCTGGCTCTGTCCTGTATGTCCCCAGCTGTTGAGTGGGCATCTGCAACTCCTTGCTTAATTGTTGTTGGAGCTGTGGGTACTTGGTGGGCAGAGGCCGACTGCGCTCTGCCCAGATGCCAGCTCTTCCGCTGGGGTAGCTAGTGGGGAGTCAGGCTCTGGACAAGAGGATAGGGGAGGGCAGAGGCCAACTGCGCTCTGCCCAGGTGCCAGCTCTTCCTCTGGGATGGGGTCATGGAATCCTACCCCCAGGACCTTGTTGCGAATCAGCTGTGGAGAGGATGGGGCGCTTATCTCCTCCTCCTGGCATTCCTGCGGGGTTGGTGGGGGATCTGTACCGGCCGTCCAGCATCCCGGTAGGCCTGGTGCAGAGACTGCGGTCCCATCTGCACCATCAGAGTTAGGGGTGCTGTCCCCCTGTGGTTGGGGAGAGAAATCGGTTGTCTCCTCTCCCTTCAAGGTACACTGCCGCTGGGGAATGAAGACGATGCTCTTCTCTCCCTGCAAAACATACTGCCACTGGGGAGCAGGACCGACTGTCCCTACTCCCTGAAAATCCGGCTGCCGTTGGGGACCTGGGCCAACTGCCCAGCATCCCTGTAGGGCCGGTGGAGAGACCTTGGTCCCATCTCCACTGTTGTGGGGCTTACTGTCTCCCCCTGGTATGTTAAGCTGCCGCTGGGGAGAGGGGGTAACAAGCTTCTCTCCCATACCTACTTCCAGCAGCTGGGGAGGGCGACCGACCGTCTCCGCTCCCAATACAGTGTCCTGCTGCTGGGGAAAGGAGACTGATCTCTCTATTCCCTGCTGGACACTCTGCCGCTGGGGTGGGAGGACAAAGCTCTCCTCTCCCAATAAAACCCTCTGCTGCTGGGCGACATAACCGACTGTCTCTGCCCCCTGTAACTCAGCCTGCCGCTGGGGAATGGAGACTGGGCTCCCAATTCCCAATAAATCACATTGCCGCTGGGGAGAGGGGGTAGCAAGTTCCTCTCCCATACATACTTCCAGCCTCTGGGGAGGGAGACCGACTGTCTCCGCTCCCAATACAGTGTCCTGTTGCTGGGGAAAGGAGACTGGGCTTGCTATTCCCTGTAGGACACTCTGCCATTGGGGGACAGGACCGACTGTCTCTGCCCCCTGTAACTCAGCCTGCCGCTGGGGGATGGAGACTGGACTCCCAATTCCCTGCAGGACCGGTGGAGAGACTTCAGTCCCACCTCCACCGGCCACCTGGGGTTCTTCCCAGTAAACCTCCACAATATCCTCCCAGCTGAAGGGCTCTGGACCTGGGTCTGCCACCCAGCTCTCCGGCAGTGTATATGGGGCCGAATTGAGCTGAGGTAGTATTGGTAATCCTGCTCCAGCTCCCACTCCATTGTCATTAGAGATGCCAGGTCTTGTCTAACCTCTCTCACTGTAGCCCAATCATGCATAGCCTCCCTGTAGTCATAGATATCCCAGAACCGGGACTCTCCAGCATCTCCGAACTCCGGTTCTGCGAAGGACTCAAACAACAGGCCAGGGTCATCATAATCCTCACCTTCGGGTCTGTCGTGCTCAGCCATCCAGGGGGAGTGCCGAATCACATACCACCAAAGGTCCTTCCATACCAAGCTCTCGAGTTCTGTCACCCACTCATCCATGGGCTGTTCTCCCAGAAGGGGCATTCGCAGGGCCACTCGCATCCGCAACTGCTGATCCTCACTGTGGAGACTCTTGCCCCGCCGATGCTGTACATCTTCCAGGGCCTCGTGCCAGACGCCTTTCCGGACTGCATCCCTCCAGTCCGGGTAATCCTTTTCCTCCTAGTAGAACACTGTCCGAAGACTAGCCGATTCCATCCTGCTGTAGCCAGGGACGCTGTATGGATACTAGCGTTGCCCTCAATATACTCCACGAACGGTGTCTCCGAGCTGCTTCTCCTCACACTAGGACGCCATCCCACTGCTTGCCACCAATGTAACGGATCTCCTGGCACCCCGACCGGGTACTTCCGTCGATAGATGCTCCTAGCACTTCCCGAGGACTCCAAGCACTCCACTTGACACCATAACCATAACCGTGGCGCCACAGGCCCCACGAACCGCTGAAGCTTGGTTGAGGTATCTACGTCTCCTACCCACCCTGGACCTACAGTGGGTGAACCTCTCCTAAATCCAGAGAGCAGGAACAGCTCTTACAAGAGCTAGTAGTTATAGCCAGGGGAGTATAGCAAATCTTCAGCGTATAGCAATCCCCAGTGTCAATCAGTTACCAAACACCAGCCTCAACATGATGAAGGGTAAAACAGGAACTCTTTATTGAACACACAGCATTGACTTATATACACTTTTTCTAACAAGGGTACCACCCCCGTGGACCTGGTTGGGAACTGAGGACATGACATAGCAGCCAATCCTGTACAGTTTAAACACAAAAACTAAACCCTATTCAACAAACACAATGGCATTGTCTGTGATGCAATTAACAAACACACTGGCATTGTCTTTGACACAATCAACAATGAGCATGCAAACAGCCATCTTCACCCCCTCCATAATTAATGAATGGGAAGAGGAGACACATATGATGGGATTATCTCCTGAGTGCATCATATGGTGATCTACTCATCTACGAGTCGGCTGCCATTATAATCAACTATCTTAATCCCATCACCAACACAATCAGTGGGAGTCTCAGTGCAGAGCTAACCCTTTTTGTGTCGCTGAATCCACATCACACCCCTCCAATGGGCCATAGGAAATATGTGACATATAAATTACACACATAAATCAGGGTTCATAGTTCCTTGTAACCACAATAGGTCTCAGGGGGTCTCCACAGTTCTCGGTCCATAGTCTGCAGGAAGGAGGCTGGCCCTCAGGCTTCTCCAGCAGCCCCAGTGACGGTTCAGTCCGTCACATCAGTACAGTATAAACAACACATTTAAAGTGCCTTTATGTTTAGCAGCTTTCCTCTGGTGGAGTCGAGAAGTCATGGTCAATCCAGGCCTTGTTCATTTTTATAAGAGTCAACCTGTCAGCATTTTCAGTTGACAGGCGGATACGCTTATCTGTTATAATGCCACCAGCAGCACTAAATACCCGCTCAGACAAAATGCTGGCGGCAGGGCAGGCCAGTAGTGCTGAGGGCGAATATTCGAATCGCAAATTTTAATTGCGAATATCACCACTTCGAGAATTTGCGAATATTTAGAATATAGTGCTATATATTCGTATTCACAAATAGTGTTGAATATTCTAATTGCAAATTTATCGTGAATATATTACATTGCTGATTTTCACAATCAAGTAAACATTGACTGGAGATTCCGAATTCTTTAATTTGCGAATTTATGGCGAATATTCAGCCAGAGATTTGCAAAATATCTCAAATTCGAATATTGCCTATGCCGCTCATCACTACAGGCCAGCACCTCCAAGGCGTAGAGCGCTATGTACTCCTTCACCATCTTCCAAATTGTTTCCCTCCTTGTGACACTAGGCCGCACATCAGGGTGAGAGTGTTGGTGGGGTGTCATGAAACTGTCCCAGGCTTTGGAGAGTGTTGCCCTGCTTCTGTTGGAACTAGTGTGTGTTCCCCTTTTCTTCCCTCCTCGGTTGGCCAAGGAACTACGGATTTTGCCGCCAGCATTGTCAAATGGAAATTTTTGGAGCAATTTTTCAACAAGGATCTTCTGGTTTTGCTCATCCTCTCCACCAGAGGAATGAGAGATGAGAAGTTGTCTTTGTAGCGGGGGTCGAGAAGGGTGAACAACTAGTATTCCGTATAGTCTAAAATGCGTATAACGCATGGGTCGCAGGAAAGGCAGCCTAACATGAAGTCAGCCATGTGTGCCAGAGTACCAACAGGCAAGACTTCGCTGTCGTCATCAGGAGGATCACTTTCAATCTCCTCATCCTCTTCCTCCTCTTCTGCCCACCCACGCTGAACAGATGTAATTAAACTTCCATGGGTACTACCAGTGGCGTAGCGTGGGTTGCCAGCACCCGGGGCAATCCAAGTATTGCGCCCCCCAACCTGTGACCACGCCCCTTTTTACAAATAATGCGGTAGATGTCACCTGCAGTCCTATGTAACACTACAGATAACACAGGGATAACTCTGAGTACAGATAATGTAGTAGATGTTACCTGCAGTCCTATGTAACACTACAGATAACACAGGGATAACTCTCTGAGTACAGATAATGTAGTAGATGGGTGTGAGGCCCCAGAATTCAGAACACACACAGTGTGACCTAAAGTCTAGGGCTGGGCTGAGGCAGTGTGGGCCAAATTCTATATCCCCCCACCCCAAAACAGATATTTGGATGGACATAACATACATTCTTATGAAATATACAGGAGAATACAGCACCATGCCTCTTACATCTAGTTACATCTCCTGTGATGTAGACTTTCCTCAGCATCTTCAATCGGAGATAGGACCGTCATGATAACTTCTTTCAGACGCGTCTCATCTCTGTAGAGTTTAACAAAAAATGTTGGGGATTTCTCACTTTACTATCATCCTCGGATAACAGACCTCTCCTCCCCCGTAGTGCCCATAACCATAACTATAATTCCATCTGTATAATTATAATATATGCTGGCCCCTATGTATTATTGGTATTTCTTCCTCTGTGTTATTATTATTAATATTATAATTTCCCCCTCTGTAGTATTATAGTAATAATTATGCCCCCCTTCAGCCCCTCCAGCATACAGTCCCATGTAAGATACAACCTTCCCCTGCCTTCAGCCCCTCCAGCATACATGTCCTGCCTTCAGCCCCTCCAGCATACAGTCATATGTAAAATACATCACTCCCCCTGCCTTCAGCCCCTCCAGAATACTGTCCAATGTAAAATACATCCCTTCCCTGCCTTAGCCCCTCCTGCATACAGTCACATGTAAAATACATGAATTCCCTGACTTCAGCCCCTCCAACATATAGTCCCATGTAAAATACAAAACTCCCCCTGCCTTCAGCCCCTCCAGCATACAGCCCATGTAAATAATATCACCCTCCCTCTCTTCATCGCTGGCCTTCAGCCCCTCCAGCATACAGTCCCATAAGATACATCACTCCCCCTCCCTTCCAGTCCTTCTTGCAAATAGTCCCATGTAAATTTCAGCACTCTTCCTGCCTTCAGCTCCTCCAGCATACAGTCCCATGTAAATTTCAGCACTCTTCCTGCCTTCAGCTCCTCCATTATACAGTCCCATGTAAATAATATCACCCCAACTACCCTCTCTTCAAACCCCTCTAACATACAGTCTCCAGTACAAAGATTATTCCTTCTCCCTTCAGCCCCTGCAAAAAGCCCCCCAAGTAAAAATAACAGTCACTATTCTCCTCCACATACTGATCTGCAGACTCTGCTCCTCTTTCCAACATCCTGCTCTGTAGAATCTCCCATACATCTTTAGTCCCCGCCCCCTGGATAATGAGAATCCGCCTCTTCCCCTGACATCATACCTCCTAGGATCGACTCCATTCTTGACACTACAGTCGCTCTACTGCCTCATAGGCTTCAGGCAACTAGCCTGAAGCCTATGAGGAAGAACGGAGGGGATGGGAGCCATAGGCTCCTATGGCCCTCATTGAAGTGTTTGCTGCCTGGCGCAACCCTGCAATTTTGCACCCGGGGCAATGGCCCCCACGGCCCTCCCACGCTACGCCACTGAGTAAATACCCTCTGCAGCGGAGGCAACCATCTCCTGCTCCTCCTCCACCTCCTCTCCATTGTCCAATTCGCGCTGAGAGGACGAACTGTAGGTGGTCTGGCTATCACCCTGTGTAATGTCTTCCCCCATTTCCACCTCTTCCACATGCAAAGCGTCGTCCTTAATTGTGAACAGTGAGCGTTTGAGTAGACACAGAAGTGGGATGGTTACGCTGATAATAGCGTTATCGCTGCTTACCATCTGTGTTGATTCTTCAAAGTTTCTTAAAACTTTACAGAGGTCAGGTATACATTCCCACTTCTCGCTTGTGAATAGCGGAAGCTGACTGGAAAGGCAACAACCATGTTGCAGCTGGTATTCCACTACTGCCCTCTGCTGCTCACAAAGCCTGGCTAACATGTGTAACGTGGAGTTCCAGCGTGTGCTCACGTTGCACAACAGCCGGCGAGCTGGCAATTTCAAGTGCTGTTGCAGCATTGACATACCGACTGAAGCTTTCGGTGACTTACGGAAATATGCACACACGCGGCGCACCTTCACCAGTAGCTCAGACTTATTGGGGTTGGTTTTGAGAAACTGCTGAAATACAAGGTTGAACATGTGGGCTAGGCATAGGATGTTTCTGAGCTTGCCGAGCTCTAAAGCCTCCACCAAGTTACGGCCTTTATCAGACACAACCATGCCTGACTGTAGGTTGAGTGGCGAGAGCCACAGCTCAGTCTGGTCTCTTATCCCCTACCACAGCTCTGCGGTGGTGTGCTGTTTGTCCCCTAAGCATATCAGCTTCAGCACGGCCTGTTGCCGCTTCCCCACTTCAGTGCTACACTGCTTCCAGCTATCAACTGATTACTGACTGGTGCTGCACGTGGACAATTCGGAGGTTGGAGTGGAGGAGGAGGCAGAGGAGGAGAAGTGGGGGTTGGAGCCACTAACGTAGGTGCTGGTGGAAACCCTGATCGATGTAGGGCCCCCAATCCTTGGAGTCGGTAGCACCTGTACCATCCTAGGGTATGACTTGCTCCCGGCCTCCACAATGTTCACCCAGTGTGCCATCAGAGAAGTGTAGAATCCCTGGCCGAATGCACTTGTCCATGTGTCCGTGGTTAAATGGGCCTTTCAGGTAACTGAGTTGTTGGTGTAAGGCGAGCAGGCACACTGTGAAAAATAGTGGCGGCTGGGGACTGCGTAACGAGTGACGGAAGCTGACTGTCACCGCCAGCTCTGTGAGAAGTTCTGGCAGACGTTCTTCTCTACCTGTTGTATGATGTTCTTTGTTTTGGTTTCACTTTCTCATCTCCTTTCCATCTCCCAGCTGTCACCTATTTGCACTGATTGTCTCCCTTTACATCCCCTCCCATACTGCCTCACATTGCGGTTTATACTTCTTCCTGGATTGTGTTCACTGCTGGATGCTGCTTCTCCTGATTCCTCAGATAAGTCTGTTTCCTTTATTTGTGTTTCTTGCTGGCTTGATTGTAGGTGACCCTGACTCCGTCCGTATTAAGTGCATGGAGCCGGTGGTCGTGTCCCCTCACTATTATAGGGTTTTCAGGTGTCACATAGCATAAGGTACGAGGGCATGCAATCATCTACCATAAAGATCTTTGCATGGGAATAGTAGTCAGGGAGAGCTGTAGGGGTTTTATAGGGCTCACCCATATGCTCCTTAGTTTGGGATCAAGCCAGTCGGATGTTTATTTATAAGTTCCAGCTTTCTGCAACACCATCCGTGACACCGACATCCAGCTGCGGAAGGCCTCAGTGTCCATAAGCCTAAATGGCAACATTTCCAGGGCCATTAAAATGGAAATTTGCGCATTTAGTGCTATGGCCTGTGGGTGGGTGGCTGGGTATTTTCCCCTTGCGTTCAAATACCTGGGGTAAGGACATTTTGATGCTGCGCTGGGACACGGAAGTGGATGTGGTCATTGATCGTGCTTGCGAAGGTCCAGGTGCAGGGCGGGATGCAACCATGCCTGTGCCTTTGACAGGGAATTGGCCAGCACGTAACACACGGGAAGAGGAGGCAGTGGTGTGACCCGAAGACACAGATTGTGGACCCAGGCGTTCGTCCCACTTATAACGGTGCTTGGATGCCATGTGGCAGATCATGCTGGTGGTGGTGAGGTTGCTAGTGTTAACGGCCTGGCTCATTTTCGTATGGCACAGGTTGCAAACTACTATTCTTTTATCGTAAAATTTTTCCTCAAAAAGCGCTATACTGCAGAACATCTACCCCTTGGCAAGGGAGATTTCTGCAAGGGGTTGCTCCGTGGAACAGTTGCGGGCCTGTGTGGTGGGGCCCGCCTTTTCCCTTTTGCCACCCCACTGCCTCTTCCAACCTGTTGCGGTGCTGCAGATCCCTCACATTCTGTACTGCTGTCCTCGCTCAGCTTTTCACCTTTCCAGGTTGGGTCAGTGACCTCATCGTCCACCACCTCCTCTTTCACTTCCTCACTCTAATAGTCCTCCTGATTTGTTGATGTAACCACAACCTTAGTAATTGACAACTGTGTCTCATCCTCTTCATTAACCTCTTGAGACAGTAATTGCGGTTGACTCATTTGCAACTGTGTCTCATCAACATCCACCTCAATAAACACTAATTGCCGTTCGCCACCGTCATGTTCTTGTGACTGTAGATGTTCAAGAGTTTGGGAATCAGGGCACAAGATCTCATGTCCCTCTTCAAGTGTGCTTGGCGAGAGCGCCAAATCAAGGAATGGCGATGAAAAGAGTTCCTCGGAATATCCGAGTGTGGGATCTCTTGTTTGGCCAGACTCTCCATGATTGGGAGGAAGGAGTATCAGGGTGAGGATTGTGTTGAGCAGATTCTTGGCTACTGAGACTGGACTTGGTGGAAGACAGGGTGGTGCTTAACCGACTAGAAGCATTATCTGCTGCAATCCAACCGACCACCTGGTCGCACTGGTCTCACTTCAAGAGTCAGTTGACAGGCGGATACGCTTATCTGTTATAATGCCACCAGAAGCACTAAATACCCGCTCAAACAAAACGCTGGCGGCAGGGCAGGCCAGCACCTCCAAGGCATAGATCGCCAGTTCATGCCAAGTGTCCAGCTTGGACACCCAGTAGTTGTAAGGCACTGAGGGACCATTGAGGATGCTAACACGGTCTGCTATGTACTTCTTCACCATCTTCCAACATTTTTCCCTCCTTGTGACACTAGGCCGCGCATCAGGGTGAGGGTGCTGGCGGGGTGTTATGAAACTCTTTACATTATATGCGAGGGCCTGCTGGTAAGCTGACCCTCTAAGAAATTATATGCTAGGGCCTGCTGGTGAGCTTACCCTGTAAAACATTATATTCTCTGGCAGCAGGCACTGTTTCTCCACACCCAGAGCCATGGCCCCTGCATGCACCATCAGCATCACGGCCACTTCCCATCCCTTACTGCTCGCCTTCTTCATTTTAAATGTGATATATGCTTGAAAGTAAGTACAGTAGCGTAGGATTTGGAATTGTATGTGCAAACAAATTTACAAAGGTATTTGTGATGAGTAAACGTTATACAGGACAGGTACCACAGGTAATGTCACTGTTCGCAGTGTCTATGGAAAAAGTCTACTGGATGTCACTGATATTTTAGGGATGCGCACACTTTAAACAGTAGATGTGACGCGGATAATTCAACTGTGCACAGGGGACACCGTCTACGGAAAAAGTGCAATGGATGTGGCTGATATTCTAGGGATGCGCACATTTTAAACAGGAGATGTGACATGGATAATTTAACTGCCCGCAGCAGACACAGTCTATGGAAAAAGTGTACTGGTTGTCACTGATATTTAGGGGTTGCGCACACTTTAAACAGGAGATGTATAATTTAAGTGTCCGCAGCGAACACCATCTATGGAAAATGTGCACTGGATGTCACTGATATTATAGGGATGCGCACACTTGAAAGGGAGTCTTTCACCTAAAATCACCATTATAGAACACTAACATCAGGATCTCATTTACATTCCCCCTATTAGAATGCTACCTTCCATATTGCTGTCCATTGCCGATTTCCCCAGAAAAACACTTATATTCAATATGTTAATTAGCTTCTAAAGGTGCCCAGGGACGGCATTCATGCGACCGTTGCCAAGGCCCCTCGTCGCTTTTAATACGCAACCCTGCTCCTTTCACCTCTCTGGCCGGCCCTAGCTTTTTCTGATTACGTCCACCTCTTAGTCAGAAATCCAGAGCCAGCTCTGTTCAACAGATTTGACGCGCCTGCGCACTTCATTCCCCATTATGGGCAGAGGCACTAGTGTTCCATATAAGTGATTTTAGGTGAAGGACTCCCTTTAAACAGGAGATGTGGTGCGGATAATTTAACTGTCAGAAGGGGACATCGTCTACGGAAAAAATGTACTGTATGTCACTGATATTTTAGGGATGCGCACACTTAAAACAGGAAATGTGAAGTGGATAATTTTACTGTCTGCAGGGGAAACCATCTATGGAAAAAGTGCACTGGATGTCACTGATATTTTAGGGATGCACACAATTTAAACAGGAGATGTGGCGCGGATAATTTAACTGTCCGCAGGGGACACCATCTACAGAAAAAGTGCACTGGGTGTCACAGATAATTTAGGGATGTGTATACTTTAAGCAGGAGATGTGGCGTGGATAATTTAACTGTCCACAGGGGACACCATCTACGGAAAAAAGTGTACTGGATGTCACTGATATTTTAAGGATGCACACACTTCAAACAGGAGATGTGGCGTGGATAAAGTAAATGTCCACAGGGGACACCGCCTACGGAAAAAATGCACTGGATGTCACAGATATTTTAGGGATGCGCACACTTTAAACAGAAGATGTGGCGCGGATAATTTAAGTGTCCGCAGCGGACACCGCCTATGGAAAAAGTACACTGGATGTCACTGATATTTTAGGGATGCACACACTTTAAACAGAAGGTGTTGTGAGGATAATTTAACTGTCCGCAGGGGACACCGTCTATGGAAAAAGTGCACTAGATATCACTGGTATTTTAGGGATGCACACACTTTAAACAGGAGATATGGCGTGGATAATTTTACTGTCTGCATTGAAACACCATCTACAGAAAAAGTGTACTGGATGTCACTGATATTTTAGGGATGCGCACATTTTAAACAGGAGATGTGGCGCAGATAACTTAACTGTCGGCAGGGGACACTGTCTACGGAAAAAGTGCACTGGAAGTCATTGATATTTTAGGAATGTGTGCACTTTAAACAGGAGATGTGGCGCAGATAATTTTACTGTCCGCAGGGGACACCGTTTACGGAAAAAGTGTACTGGATGTCACTGATATTTTAGGGATGCGCACACTTTAAACAGGAGATGTGGCGCAAATATTTTAACTGTCAGCATCGGCCTATTAAACTGTATTTTGCGCAGGATGCGCTAAAAATATATACTGTATTGCTGCTTTCACACACAAAAGACCTTAAAAGTCTTCTTTTTACACTCACTACACTGTCTTTTCCTTCCTATTCACAGCTTTCCCTAACACTGAGCAATTTAGCGCAGGTTGCGCTATAAGCATATATTGCTGCTGTCACACACAGTAGTCCTAACAAGGACTTTTGGGTCTATGAAACGTTTCTGTAGACAAATTAAATACAATTACACTCCCTTTACTCTCTGTCCCTTCCTATGCTGAGCTCTCCCTGACTTAGAATGAGCCGAACACGCGTCATCGTGTGCTATATAGCACCCCCGATGACGAGTTCCGGCCAGCTAATCACTTTAATGCCAGTAGCCAACATGGCTACTGGCATTACAACAGTGAGGGCAGTACTTACCTGCATGTTTTTTGGCTGCTTACCTGCATGTTTTTTGGCTGAAACATACGGGGAGGAGACTCGAGCATTGCGCTTGAGCACATGCGGTACTCATCTGTATACCGCCATATGCCGAGCATAGCGATGCTCGAACCGAACTGGTATTCGGCTGAGCATTCTCGCTCAACACTACTTTAGATCATATAGCTGCACTGCTGAACAGCAAATATATTTAACTTTTTCCACATATACACGCCACAAAAGGATTTAAAACATATATAACTGCACCGCTGAACGGAAAATATATTTTTACTTTGTCACTATTATATAACAAAAAGGGCTTTATAACATATAACTGCATCACTGAAAGGAAAAAAATATTTTTCGTTTTCCACTTATAAACACCACAGAAGGCTTTATAACATATACATTCATAGCTGAATGGCAAATATATATTTTTTGTTTTTGTCATTATTACATGACAAAAAGGGCTTTATAACATACAACTGCACCTCTGCAAGGCAAATATATTTTTCTCTTGCCACTAATACACGTCACAAAATGCTTTAGAACAAATAACTGCTCTGCTATATTTCAAATACATTTTTCTTTTGCCACTAGTACACGCCACAAAAGGCTTTAGAACATATAACTGGACAGCTGAACCGAAAATATATTGTTATTTTGTTACTATTAGGCTGCGTTCACACGGGCGAGTATTCCGCGCGGGTGCAATGCGGTAGGTGAACGTATTGCACCCGCACTGAATCCTGACCCATTCATTTCTATGGGGCTGTTCAGATGAGCGGTGATTTTCACGCGTCACTTGTGCGTTGCGTGAAAATCGCAGCATGCTCTATATTCTGCGTTTTTCACGCAACGCAGGCCCCATAGAAGTGAATGGGGTTGCGTGAAAATCGCAAGCATCCTCAAGCAATTGATTTTCACGCATGGTTGCTAGGTGACAGTCTATTCACTGTATTATTTTCCCTTATAACATGGTTATAAGGGAAAATAATAGCATTCTGAAAACAGAATGCATAGTAAGTGATCAGTTGAGGGTTAAAAAAATAAAAAAAATTAACTCACCTTCTCCGTTTGTTCGCGTAAGTCCCGGTCTCTTCTTTACTTCTCAAAAGATGAACTATGGGCTAAAGGACCTTTGGTGACGTAAGATCACATGCTCCAATCACATGGTCCATCACCGCGGTGATGGACCATGTGATTGGAGCATGTGATCTAACGTCACCAAAGGTCCTTTAGCCCATAGTTTATCTTTTAAAGAACTAAAGACAGGGAGAACTACGCGAACAACAGGAGAAGGTGAGTTTATTTTTTTAATTTTTTTTAACCCTCAACTGATCACCTACTAAGCATTCTGTTTTCAGAATGCTATTATTTTCCCTTATAACCATGTTATAAGGGAAAATAATAACATCTACACAACACCGAACCCAAACCTGAACTTCTGTGAAGAAGTTCGGGTCTGGGTACCACAGTCGGTTTTTTATCACGCGCGTGCAAAACACATTGCACATGCACGATAAAAACTGAACTTCGGAACGCAATCGCAGTCAAAACTGACTGCAATTGCATTCCTACTCGCGCGGGTTTGCCGCAAAACACACCGGGACGCATCCGGAACTAATCCGGACACGTTCGTGTGAACCCAGCCTTACACGACAAAAAGGGCATTATAACATATAATTGCACCGCTGATCGTAAAATATATTTTTATATTGCCACTAATACACGCCACAAAAGGCTTTTCGAACATATAAATGCACCGCTGAACGGCAAATATATTTTACTTTTTCCACTTATACACACCACAAAAGGCTTTAAAATGTATAACTGCACCGCTGAACTGCAAATATATTTTATTTTGTCACTATTACACTACAAAAAGGGCTTTATAACTTAAAACTGCACAGCTGAATGGCAAATATATTTTTAATTTGCCACTAGAGTTGAGCTAACACCTGGATGTTCGGGTTCGGCCGAACTTCACAAAAAAGTTTCAGTTCTTGACCCGAATTTGACCCCGAATCTAAACCCCATTGAAGTCAATGGGGACCCGAACTATGGAGCACTAAAAAGGCTCTAAAAAAGGCATCAAAATGTGGTTAAGAGCATTACAAGTGCTCTGCAAACAAATATGGATAGGAAAATAACTTAAAATAACATAAAATATGCAAAAATGAAAAATAATAATCTTGATCTAGGAGGACAAGGTACATATGGAGTAGGAGGTTGAGGAGGCGGTGGATGTGGCGGTGTAGGTGGAAGCGGGGGTGGTGGAGGAGGAGGCCAACACTGACTTTTGGTTTAAATTTTTTATATTTTTTTTTGTTTCGGGGCTCCGCTTGTGGGTTCCGTTTGAAGGGTCTCACAAGCGGCCCCGAACGCATCCGTCCAGCTACCAATGCATTCTGAGAGGATGCGGATCCACTAAGAATGCATCAGTCATGCAGCGTTCAGCCTCCGCTCCGTTCAGCAGGCGTTCGGGTGTCTGCCTGGCCATGCGGAGGCAAACGGATCCGTCCAGACTTACAATGTAAGTCAATGGGGACGGATCCGTTTGAAGTTGACACAATATGGCTCAATATGGAACAACTTTCAGACTTAGAATTTTTTATAAACTATAATGCAGACGGATCCGTTCTGAACGGATTCAAACGTCTGCATTATAGGAGAGGATCCGTCTGTGCAGACACCAGACGGAACCTCTCTGAACGCTAGTGTGAAAGTAGCCTAAATTGGGTTACACCCCAAAACATTGGGAAATATAACCTTTGATAACCCCCTCCAGCCGTGCTAAACAAACGTTCAAACAATACACTGGCTGCAGGGCATGCCAGCACCTCCAAGGCGTAAAGGGCAAGCTCAGGCCATGTGCCTAATTTGGAGACCCAGAAGTTGAAGGGGGCAGACCCATCAGTGAGTACGTGTAGGCGTGTGCATACATACTGCTCCAACATGTCGCACGTCCCCGTGATGTCCGCGATTTAATTGGATATCTGCTCTATCAACTTTTGATGTTCTTTTCTGCGCCTACCATGTTGATCACGGTTAGTGGCGAATGAGGGTTCCACGCCGGAGAGGGAGCGTGAGAAAGGGATACCACATCCAAGGGAGGTCAATGGCTGCAATTTGATCGAGCTGAAATGTGGGACAAGTTATTAAAGTGGAAGGATCGAATGAAAGAGCCAATTAAAGACGAATTTTAGAAATTTAAGTCCCTGTCACCTATGCAGAGCAGGGGTTTTTCATCTGCAAAAATGGGTTAATGTCACCCAGCAATAGAACCAACGATTTTTTTTAAATTTCGGGCCCTGTCAACTATGTAGAGCAGGGGTTTATTCAAGGCAAAACTGTGTTCATGTCACCCACCAATTCAACAAACGATTTTACAAAAAATAAGGTCCCAGCTACCTATGCAGAGAAGGCAGGGGCGTACCTATAGGGGGTGCAGAGGTAGCAGTTGCTACTGGGCCCAGGAGCCTGAGGGGGGCCCAAAGACCCTTGTGCTACATAAGACACTGGCATTATAGAAAGTGCATGCTGGTCAATTTACACCTCTAGCTGGAGGGAAGGTGTTAGATCAAGAATTTGGCATGAGGCGGTGCCATTTCAATGTTTGCCTCGGGCAGCAGGAAGGATATGTGCTCCCCTACCCCTTGCCAACAAGCACTGAGGGAAGGGGGGCCCAAGCTGAACTCTTGCACCAGGGCGCATGAGCCTTTAGCTACACCCCTGAGAGCAGGGTTTAAAATACGGCAAAATTGGTAAAATGTCACCCAAGAATGTAACAGACGAATTATTGAAATTTATTTCCTTGTCCACTAGGTAGAGCAGGGGTATATAACAGCCAAAAATTGGTGAATTTCACCCGACAAATTAGTGAAATGTATTAACTAGGGATGAGCGAACCCGAACTGTATAGTTCGGGTTCGTACCGAATTTTGGGGTGTCCGTGACACGGACCCGAACCCGAACATTTTCGTAAAAGACCGGGTTCGGTGTTCGGCGCTTTCTTGGCGCTTTTTGAAAGGCTGCAAAGCAGCCAATCAACAAGCGTCATACTACTTGCCCCAAGAGGCCGTCACAGCCTTGCCTACTATTGGCATGGCTGTGATTGGCCAGTGCAGCATGTGACCCAGCCTCTATATAAGCTTGGGTCACGTTGCGCTGCACGTCACTCTGCTGATTCAAGCATAGGGAGAGGTTGCAGCTGCGACGTTAGGGCGAGATTAGGCAGATTTACTCCTCCAAAAGACTTCATTCTGTGATCGATCTGCAGCTGTGGATCATTGAAGTGCTAATATTGACTTGCTCACTTTTTTGAGGCTGCCCAGAGCGTTTTTAGATCACTTATTTTCTGGGGTGATCGGCGGCCATTTTGTGACTTGTGGTGCACCAGCACAAGCTATCACCAAGTGTAATCAATCAATAGTGTGGTTATTTTGTGCTATATCCTTCATCAGCTGCAGGCTGAGCCTGTGTCACCGAAGTGCATTTAACCATCAACAGTCTGGTTATTTTTTGGTCATATACTACATCTGGTGCAGGCTGAGCCTGTGACACCGAAGTGCATTTAACCATCAACAGTCTGGTTATTTTTTGGCCATATACTACATCTGGTGCAGGCTGAGCCTGTGTCACCCAAGTGCATTTAACCATCGACAGTCTGATTATTTTTTGGCCATATACTACATCTGGTGCAGGCTGAGCCTGTGTCACCCAAGTGCATTTAACCATCAACAGTGTGGTTATTTTTTGGCCATATATTACATCAGGGGCAAGTTGAGCCTGTCACCCAGCGCCTAAAAAATAGACCTGACATTTCTATTCAACGAAAATCTGTACTGTTTTAGCTGGTCAAGTTATTTGTAGTGACCGTAAAAGCACACTTTTTTTTCTGGGTTAAAAAACCATTCCCAAATTTGCCATTCTCAAAATAACTAGTTTCTGGTATTTGAGGCCTACTTGAAATCTATCCCAAAAAGAATATCTTACATTGAAGCTAGTGATAGTGTCATTCAGAAAAACCTAAGACACACGCTACCGTGCAGATAGAAGTCTGATTCTGTGATTAAACCTATACCTGTCACACAGCGCAAAAAACAGGCCTCACATTTCTATTCAACCAAATCTGTACTGTTTTAGCCGGTCAAGTTATTTCTAGTGACCGTAAAAGCACTTTTTTATTTCTGGGTTGAAAAACTATTCCCAAATTTGCCATTCTCAAAATAACTAGTTTCTAGTATTTGAGGCCTACTTGAAATCTATCCCAAAAAGGATATCTTACATTGAAGGGGCTGATAGTGTCATTCAGAAAAACCTAAGACACAAGCTACCGTGCAGATAGAAGTCTGATTCTGTGATTAAACCTATACCTGTCCAACAGCGCAAAAAAAAACAGGCCTCACATTTCTATTCAACCAAATCTGTACTATTTTAGCCGGTCAAGTTATTTCTAGTGACCGTAAAAGCACGTTTTTATTTCTGGGTTGAAAAACTATTCCCAAATTTACCATTCTCAAAATAACTAGTTTCTGGTATTTGAGGCCTACTTGAAATCTATCCCAAAAAGGATATCTTACATTGAAGGTGCTGATAGTGTCATTCAGAAAAACCTAAGACACACGCTACCGTGCAGATAGAAGTCTGATTCTGTGATTAAACCTATACCTGTCACACAGCGCAAAAAACAGGCCTCACATTTCTATTCAACCAAATCTGTACTGTTTTAGCAGGTCAAGTTATTTCTAGTGACCGTAAAAGTACTTTTTTATTTCTGGGTTGAAAAACTATTCCCAAATTTGCCATTCTCAAAATAACTAGTTTCTGGAATTTGAGGCCTACTTGAAATCTATCCCAAAAAGGATATCTTACATTGAAGGTGCTGATAGTGTCATTCAGAAAAACCTAAGACACACGCTACCGTGCAGATAGAAGTCTGATTCTGTGATTAAACCTATACCTGTCACACAGCGCAAAAAAAAACAGGCCTCACATTTCTATTCAACCAAATCTGTACTGTTTTAGCCGGTCAAGTTATTTCTAGTGACCGTAAAAGCACGTTTTTATTTCTGGGTTGAAAAACTATTCCCAAATTTACCATTCTCAAAATAACTAGTTTCTGGTATTTGAGGCCTACTTGAAATCTATCCCAAAAAGGATATCTTACATTGAAGGTGCTGATAGTGTCATTCAGAAAAACCTAAGACACACGCTACCGTGCAGATAGAAGTCTGATTCTGTGATTAAACCTATACCTGTCACACAGCGCAAAAAAAAACAGGCCTCACATTTCTATTCAACCAAATCTGTACTGTTTTAGCTGGTCAAGTTATTTGTAGTGACCGTAAAAGCACATTTTTTGTTCTGGGTTGAAAAAAATATTCCCAAATTTGCCATTCTCAAAATAACTAGTTTCTGGTATTTGAGGCCTACTTGAAATCTATTCCAAAAAGGATATCTTACATTGAAGGAGCTGATAGTGTCATTCAGAAAAACCTGGTGGTATTGTAACGCTGATAATGGTGTCATCGCCACTGGCCATGTTGGTGGAGTACTCGAAACAGCGCAACAGGGCACACAGGTCTCGCATGGAGGCCCAGTCATTGGTGTCTACCCCGACATGTCAGAGCTGCTGCATAAAGTGCAGCCCGTCTGTTCGCGCTTCCGGCGTTCACACCCTGCCGCTGCTCGCCTGTCTGCGCTACAGCGTAACTTCGGCCTTCCCGCTCACCGCCTCATATGCGACGTACCCACCATGTGGAACTCCACCTTGCATATGCTGGACAGACTGTCCGAGCAGCAGCAGGCCATAGTGGAGTGTCAGCTGCAGCATGCACGGGTCAGTCGCACTGCGGATCAGACACACTTCACCACCAATGACTGGGCCTTTATGCGAGACCTGTGTGCCCTGTTGCGCTGTTTCGAGTACTCCACCAACATGGCCAGTGGCGATGACGCCGTTATCAGCATTACAATACCACTTCTTTGTCTCCTTGAGAAAACACTTAGGGCGATGATGGAAGAGGAGGTGGCCCAGGAGGAAGAGGAGGAAGAGGGGTCATTTTTAGCACTTTCAGGCCAGTCTCTTCAAAGTGACTCAGAGGGAGGTTTTTTGCAACACCAGAGGCCAGGTACAAATGTGGCCAGACAGGGCTCACTACTGGAGGACGAGGAGGACGAGGATGAGGAGGAGGTGGAGGAGGATGAGGATGAAGCATGTTCACAGCGGGGTGGCACCCAAAGCAGCTCGGGCCCATCACTGGTGCTTGGCTGGGGGGAAACACAGGACGATGACGATACGCCTCCCACAGAGGACAGCTTGTCCTTACCTCTGGGCAGCCTGGCACACATGAGCGACTACATGCTGCAGTGCCTGCGCAACGACAGCAGAGTTGCCCACATTTTAACGTGTGCGGAATACTGGGTTGCCACCCTGCTGGATCCCCGGTACAAAGACAATGTGCCCACCTTACTTCCTACACTGGAGCGTGATAGGAAGATGCGCGAGTACAAGCGCACGTTGGTAGACGCGCTACTGAGAGCATTCCCAAATGTCACAGGGGAACCAGTGGAAGCCCAAGGCGAAGGCAGAGGAGGAGCAAGAGGTCGCCAAAGCAGCTGTGTCACGCCCAGCTCCTCTGAGGGCAGGATTAGCATGGCAGAGATGTGGAAAAGTTTTGTCACCACGCCACAGCTAACTGCACCACCACCTGATACGGAACGTGTTAGCAGGAGGCAACATTTCACTAACATGGTGGAACAGTACCTGTGCACACCCCTCCACGTACTGACTGATGGTTCGGCCCCATTCAACTTCTGGGTCTCCAAATTGTCCACGTGGCTAGAGCTAGCCTTTTATGCCTTGGAGGTGCTGGCCTGCCCGGCGGCCAGCGTTTTGTCTGAACGTGTATTCAGCATGGCAGGGGGCGTCATTACAGACAAACGCAGCGGCCTGTCTACAGCCAATGTGGACAAGCTGACGTTCATAAAATTGAACCAGGCATGGATCCCACAGGACCTGTCCATCCCTTGTGCAGATTAGATATTAACTACCTCCCCTTAACAATATATTATTCTACTCCAGGGCACTTCCTCATTCAATACTATTTTTAATTTCATTTTACCATTATATTGCGGGGCAACCCAAAGTTGAATGAACCTCTCCTCTGTCTGGGTGCCGGGGCCTAAATGTGTGACAGTGGCCTGTTCCAGTGGTGGGTGACGTGAAGCCTGATTCTCTGCTATGACATGAATACAGATTCTGTGCTGACATAGGGCCAGATTCTCTGTTACGGGACCTCTCTCCTCTGCCTGGGTGCCTGGGCCTAAATGTGTGACAGTGGCCTGTTCCAGTGGTGGGTGACGTGAAGCCTGATTCTCTGCTATGACATGAAGACAGATTCTGCGCTGACATAAGGCCAGATTCTCTGTTACGGGACCTCTCTCCTCTTCCTAGGTGCCTGGGCCTAAATGTGTGTCAGTGGACTGTTCCAGTGGTGGGTGACGTGAAGCCTGATTCTCTGCTATGACATGAAGACAGATTCTGCGCTGACATAAGGCCAGATTCTCTGTTACGGGACCGCTCTCCTCTGTCTGGGTGCCTGGGCCTAAATGTGTGACAGTGGCCTGTTCCAGTGGTGGGTGACGTGAAGCCTGATTCTCTGCTATGACATGAATACAGATTCTGCGCTGACATAAGGCCAGATTCTCTGTTAGGGGACCTCTCTCCTTTGCCTGGGTGCCTGGGCCTAAATGTGTGAAAGTGGCCTGTTCCAGTGGTGGGTGACGTGAAGCCTGATTCTCTGCTATGACATGAAGACAGATTCTGTGCTGACATAAGGCCAGATTCTCTGTTACGGGACCTATCTCCTCTGCCTGGGTGCCGGGGCCTAAATGTGTGACAGTGGCCTGCTCCAGTGGTGGGTGACGTGAAGCCTGATTCTCTGCTATGACATGAAGACAGATTCTGCGCTGACATAAGGCCAGATTCTCTGTTACGGGACCTCTCTCCTCTGCCTGGGTGCCTGAGCCTAAATGTGTGACAATGGCCTGTTCCAGTGGTGGGTGACGTGAAGCCTGATTCTCTGCTATGACATGAAGACAGATTCTGCGCTGACATAAGGCCAGATTCTCTGTTACAGGACCTCTCTCCTCTGCCTGGGTGCCTGGGCCTAAATGTGTGACAGTGGCCTGTTCCAGTGGTGGGTGATGTGAGGCCTGATTCTCTGCTATGACATGAAGACAGATTCTGCGCTGACATAAGGCCAGATTCTCTGTTACGGGACCGCTCTCCTCTGTCTGGGTGCCGGGGCCTAAATGTGTGACAGTGGCGGTGAGCGGTGGTGGGTACATTGCATATGAGGCGGTGAGCGGGAAGGCCGAAGTTACGCTGTAGCGCAGACAGGCGAGCAGCGGCAGGGTGTGAACGCCGGAAGCGCGAACAGACGGCCCGCACTTTATGCAGCAGCTCTGACATGTCGGGGTAGTTGCGAATGAACTTCTGCACCACCAAATTCAGCACATGCGCCAGGCAAGGGATGTGCGTCAAACCGGCTAGTCCCAGAGCAGCAACGAGATTTCGCCCATTATCGCACACCACCAGGCCGGGCTTGAGGCTCACCGGCAGCAACCACTCGTCGGTCTGTTGTTCTATACCCCGCCACAACTCCTGTGCGGTGTGGGGCCTGTCCCCCAAACATATGAGTTTCAGAATGGCCTGCTGACGTTTACCCCGGGCTGTGCTGAAGTTGGTGGTGAAGGTGTGTGGCTGACTGGATGAGCAGGTGGAAGAAGAGGAGGAGGAAGCTGAGTAGGAGGAGGAGGAGACAGGAGGCAAAGAATGTTGCCCTGCGATCCTTGGCAGCGGAAGGACGTGCGCCAAACAGCTCTCCGCCTGGGGCCCAGCCGCCACTACATTTACCCAGTGTGCAGTTAGGGAGATATAGCGTCCCTGGCCGTGCTTACTGGTCCACGTATCTGTGGTTAGGTGGACCTTGCCACAGATGGCGTTGCGCAGTGCACACTTGATTTTATCGGACACTTGTTTGTGCAGGGAAGGCACGGCTCTCTTGGAGAAGTAGTGGCGGCTGGGAACAACATACTGTGGGACAGCAAGTGACATGAGCTGTTTGAAGCTGTGTGTGTCCACCAGCCTAAATGACAGCATTTCATAGGCAAGTAGTTTAGAAATGCTGGCATTGAGGGCCAGGGATCGAGGGTGGCTAGGTGGGAATTTACGCTTTCTCTCAAATGTTTGTGAGATGGAGAGCTGAACGCTGCCGTGTGACATGGTTGAGATGCTTGGTGACGAAGGTGGTGGTGTTGGTGGTACATCCCATGTTTGCTGGGCGGCAGATGCCAACGTTCCTCCAGAGGCGGAGGAAGAGGCCGAGGCGGCGGCAGCAGCAGAAGAGGCCGAGGCAGCAGCAGCAGAAGAGGTAGCAGGGGGAGCCTGAGTGACTTCTTTGTTTTTAAGGTGTTTACTCCACTGCAGTTCATGCTTTGCATGCAGGTGCCTGGTCATGCAGGTTGTGCTAATGTTCAGAACGTTAATGCCTCGCTTCAGGCTCTGATGGCACAGCGTGCAAACCACTCGGGTCTTGTCGTCAGCACATTGTTTGAAGAAGTGCCATGCCAGGGAACTCCTTGAAGCTGCCTTTGGGGTGCTCGGTCCCAGATGGCGGCGGTCAGTAGCAGGCGGAGTCTCTTGGCGGCGGGTGTTCTGATTTTGCCCACTGCTCCATCTTTTGCTACGCTGTTGGCTCGGTCTCACCACTGCCTCTTCCTCCGAACTGTGAAAGTCAGTGGCACGACCTTCATTCCATGTGGGGTCTAGGACCTCATCGTCCCCTGCATCGTCTTCCACCCAGTCTTGATCCCTGACCTCCTGTTCAGTCTGCACACTGCAGAAAGACGCAGCAGTTGGCACCTGTGTTTCGTCATCATCAGAGACGTGCTGAGGTGGTATTCCCATGTCCTCATCATCAGGAAAAATAAGTGGTTGTGCGTTAGTGCATTCTATCTCTTCCACCCCTAGGGAAGGGCTAGGTGGATGCCCTTGGGAAACCCTGGCAGCAGAGTCTTCAAACAGCATAAGAGACTGCTGCATAACTTGAGGCTCAGACAGTTTCCCTGATATGCATGGGGGTGATGTGACAGACCGATGGGCTTGGTTTTCATGCGCCATCTGTGCGCTTTCTGCAGAAGACTGGGTGGGAGATAATGTGAACGTGCTGGATCCACTGTCGGCCACCCAATTGACTAATGCCTGCACCTGCTCAGGCCTTACCATCCTTAGAACGGCATTGGGCCCCACCAAATATTGCTGTAAATTCTGCTGGCTACTGGGACCTGAGGTAGTTGGTTCACTAGGACGTGTGGCTGTGGCAGAACGGCCACATCCTCTCCCAGCACCAGAGGGTCCACTAACACCACCACGACCATGTCCACGTCCGCATCCGCGTCCCTTATTAGATGTTTTCCTCATTGTTCCCGTTCACCACAATTTTGAGAATGGCAAATTTGGGAATAGTTTTTCAACCCAGAACAAAAAAGTGTGCTTTTACAGTCACTACAAATAACTTGACCAGCTAAAACAGTACAGATTTGGTTGAATAGAAATGTGAGGCCTGTTTTTTTTTCGCGCTGTGTGACAGGTATAGGTTTAATCACAGAATTAGACTTCTATTTGCACGGTAGCGTGTGTCTTAGGTTTTTCTGAATGACACTATCAGCACCTTCAATGTAAGATATCCTTTTTGGGATAGATTTCAAGTAGGCCTCAAATACCAGAAACTAGTTATTTTGAGAATGGCAAATTTGGGAATAGTTTTTCAACCCAGAAAAAAAAATGTGCTTTTACGGTCACTAGAAATAACTTGACCGGCTAAAACAGTACAGATTTGGTTGAATAGAAATGTGAGGCCTGTTTTTTTTTGCGCTGTGTGACAGGTATAGGTTTAATCACAGAATCAGATTTCTATCAGCACGCTAGCGTGTGTCTTAGGTTTTTCTGAATGACACTATCACTAGCTTCAATGGAAGATATTCTGTTTGGGATAGATTTCAAGTAGGCCTCAAATACCAGAAACTAGTTATTTTGAGAATGGCAAATTTGGGAATGGTTTTTCAACCCAGAAAAAAAAGTGTGCTTTTACGGTCACTACAAATAACTTGACCAGCTAAAACAGTACAGATTTGGTTAAATAGAGATGTGAGGCCTGTTTTTTTTTTGCGCTGTGTGACAGGTATAGGTTTAATCACAGAATCAGATTTCTATCAGCACGCTAGCGTGTGTCTTAGGTTTTTCTGAATGACACTATCACTAGCTTCAATGTAAGATATTCTTTTTGGGATAGATTTCAAGTAGGCCTCAAATACCAGAAACTAGTTATTTTGAGAATGGCAAATTTGGGAATGGTTTTTCAACCCATAAAAAAAGTGTGCTTTTACGGTCACTACAAATAACTTGACCTGCTAAAACAGTAGAGATTTGGTTAAATAGAGATGTGAGGCCTGTTTTTTTTTGCGCTGTGTGACAGGTATAGGTTTAATCACAGAATCAGATTTCTATCAGCACGCTAGCGTGTGTCTTAGGTTTTTCTGAATGACACTATCACTAGCTTCAATGTAAGATATTCTTTTTGGGATAGATTTCAAGTAGGCCTCAAATACCAGAAACTAGTTATTTTGAGAATGGCAAATTTGGGAATGGTTTTTCAACCTAGAAAAAAAAGTGTGCTTTTACGGTCACTACAAATAACTTGACCAGCTAAAACAGTACAGATTTGGTTAAATAGAGATGTGAGGCCTGTTTTTTTTTGCGCTGTGTGACAGGTATAGGTTTAATCACAGAATCAGATTTCTATCAGCACGCTAGCGTGTGTCTTAGGTTTTTCTGAATGACACTATCACTAGCTTCAATGGAAGATATTCTGTTTGGGATAGATTTCAAGTAGGCCTCAAATACCAGAAACTAGTTATTTTGAGAATGGCAAATTTGGGAATGGTTTTTCAACCCAGAAAAAAAAGTGTGCTTTTACGGTCACTACAAATAACTTGACCAGCTAAAACAGTACAGATTTGGTTGAATAGAAATGTCAGGTCTATTTTTTAGGCGCTGGGTGACAGGCTCAACTTGCCCCTGATGTAATATATGGCCAAAAAATAACCACACTGTTTATGGTTAAATGCACTTGGGTGACACAGGCTCAGCCTGCACCAGATGTAGTATATGGCCAAAAAATAATCAGACTGTCGATGGTTAAATGCACTTCGGTGACACAGGCTCAGCCTGCAGCTGATGTAGGATATAGCACAAAATAACCACACTATCGATGGTTAAATACACTTGGTGATAGCTTGTGCTGGCGCACCACAAGTCACAAAATGGCCGCCGATCCCCCAAGAAAAAAAGTGATCTAAAAACGCTCTGGGCAGCCTCAAAAAAGTGAGCAAGTCAATAATAGCACTTCAATGATCCACAGCTGCAGATCTATCACAGAATGAAGTTTTTTGGAGGAGTTAATCTGCCTAATCTCGCCCTAACGTCGCAGCTGCAACCTCTCCCTATACTCATCATAGCAGAGTGACGTGCGGCGCTACGTGACTCCAGCTTAAATAGAGGCTGGGTCACATGCTGCACTGGCCAATCACAGCCATGCCAATAGTAGGCATGGCTGTGATGCCCTCTTGGGGCAAGTAGTATGACGCTTGTTGATTGGCTGCTTTGCAGCCTTTCAAAAAGCGCCAAGAAAGAGCCGAACACTGAACCCGAACCCAGACTTTTACGAAAATGTTCGGGTTCGGGTCCGTGTCACGGACACCCCAAAATTCGGTACAAACCCGAACTATATAGTTTGGGTTCGCTCATCCCTACTGGTGGACACACACAGCTTCAAACAGCTCATGTCACTTGCTGTCCCACAGTATGTTGTTCTCAGCCGCCACTACTTCTCCAAGAGAGCCGTGCCTTCCCTGCACAAACAAGTGTCCGATAAAATCAAGTGTGCACTGCGCAACGCCATCTGTGGCAAGGTCCACCTAACCACAGATACGTGAACCAGTAAGCACGGCCAGGGACGCTATATCTCCCTAACTGCACACTGGATAAATGTAGTGGCGGCTGGGCCCCAGGCGGAGAGCTGTTTGGCGCACGTCCTTCCGCCGCCAAGGATCGCAGGGCAACATTCTTTGCCTCCTGTCTCCTCCTCCTCCTACTCAGCTTCCTCCTCCTCTTCTTCCACCTGCTCATCCAGTCAGCCACACACCTTCACCACCAACTTCAGCACAGCCCGGGGTAAACGTCAGCAGGCCATTCTGAAACTCATATGTTTGGGGGACAGGCCCCACACCGCACAGGAGTTGTGGCGGGGTATAGAACAACAGACCGACGAGTGGTTGCTGCCGGTGAGCCTCAAGCCCGGCCTGGTGGTGTGCGATAATGAGCGAAATCTCGTTGCAGCTCTGGGACTAGCCAGTTTGACGCACATCCCTTGCCTGGCGCATGTGCTGAATTTGGTGGTGCAGAAGTTCATTTGCAACTACCCCGACATGTCAGAGCTGCTGCATAAAGTGCGGTCCGTCTGTTCGCGCTTCCGGTGTTCACACCCTGCCGCTGTTCGCCTGTCTGCGCTACAGCGTAACTTCGGCCTTCCCGCTCACCGCCTCATATGCGACGTACCCACCAGGTGGAACTCCACCTTGCATATGCTGGACAGACTGTGCGAGCAGCAGCAGGCCATAGTGGAGTTTCAGCTGCAGCACGCACGGGTCAGTCGCACTGCGGATCAGCCCCACTTCACCACCAATGACTGGGCCTCCATGCGAGACCTGTGTGCCCTGTTGCGTTGTTTCGAGTACTCCACCAACATGGCCTGTGGCGATGACGCCGTAATCAGCGTTACAATACCACTTCTATGTCTCCTTGAGAAAACACTTAGGGCGATGATGGAAGAGGGGTCATTTTTAGCACTTTCAGGCCAGTCTCTTCGAAGTGACTCAGAGGGAGGTTTTTTGCAACACCAGAGGCCAGGTACAAATGTGGCCAGACAGGGCCCACTACTGGAGGACGAGGAGGACGAGGATGAGGAGGAGGTGGAGGAGGATGAGGATGAAGCATGTTCACAGCGGGGTGGCACCCAAAGCAGCTCGGGCCCATCACTGGTGCGTGGCTGGGGGGAAACACAGGACGATGACGATACGCCTCACACAGAGGACAGCTTGTCCTTACCTCTGGGCAGCCTGGCACACATGAGCGACTACATGCTGCAGTGCCTGCGCAACGACAGCAGTGTTGCCCACATTTTAACGTGTGCGGACTACTGGGTTGCCACCTTGCTGGATCCCCGGTACAAAGACAATGTGCCCACCTTACTTCCTACACTGGAGCGTGATAGGAAGATGCGCGAGTACAAGCGCACGTTGGTAGACGCGCTACTGAGAGCATTCCCAAATGTCACAGGGGAACCAGTGGAAGCCCAAGGCGAAGGCAGAGGAGGAGCAAGAGGTCGCCAAAGCAGCTGTGTCACGCCCAGCTCCTCTGAGGGCAAGGTTAGCATGGCAGAGATGTGGAAAAGTTTTGTCAACACGCCACAGCTAACTGCACCACCACCTGATACGGAACGTGTTAGCAGGAGGCAACATTTCACTAACATGGTGGAACAGTACCTGTGCACACCCCTCCACGTACTGACTGATGGTTCGGCCCCATTCAACTTCTGGGTCTCCAAATTGTCCACTGGCCAGAGCTAGCCTTTTATGCCTTGGAGGTGCTGGCATGCCCGGCGGCCAGCGTTTTGTCTGACCGTGTATTCAGCACGGCAGGGGGCGTCATTACAGACAAACGCAGCCGCCTGTCTACAGCCAATGTGGACAAGCTGACGTTCATAAAAATGAACCAGGCATGGATCCCACAGGACCTGTCCATCCCTTGTGCAGATTAGATATTAACTACCTCCCCTTAACAATATATTATTCTACTCCAGGGCAATTCCTCATTCAATACTATTTTTAATTTCATTTTACCATTATATTGCGGGGCAACCCAAAGTTGAATGAACCTCTCCTCTGTCTGGGTGCCGGGGCCTAAATGTGTGACAGTGGCCTGTTCCAGTGGTGGGTGACGTGAAGCCTGATTCTCTGCTATGACATGAAGACAGATTCAGTGCTGACATAAGGCCAGATTCTCTGTTACGGGACCTCTCTTCCTGGGTGCCTGGGCCTAAATGTGTGACAGTGGCCTGTTCCAGTGGTGGGTGACGTGAAGCCTGATTCTCTGCTATGACATGAATACAGATTCTGCGCTGACATAAGGCCAGATTCTCTGTTACGGGACCTCTCTCCTCTGCCTGGGTGCCTGGGCCTAAATGTGTGACAGTGGCCTGTTCTAGTGGTGGGTGACGTGAAGCCTGATTCTCTGCTATGACATGAAGACAGATTCTGCGCTGACATAAGTCCAGATTCTCTGTTACGGGACCTCTCTCCTCTGCCTGGGTGCCTGGGCCTAAATGTGTGACAGTGGCCTGTTCCAGTGGTGGGTGACGTGAAGCCTGAATCTCTGCTATGACATGAAGACTGATTCTGCGCTGACATAAGGCCAGATTCTCTGTTACGGGACCTCTCTCCTCTGCCTGGGTGCCTGGGCCTAAATGTGTGACAGTGGCCTGTTCCAGTGGTGGGTGACGCGAAGCCTGATTCTTTGCTATGACATGAAGACAGATTCTGCTCTGACATAAGGCCAGATTCTCTGTTACGGGACCTCTCTCCTCTGCCTGGGTGCCTGGGCCTAAATGTTTGACAGTGGCCTGTTCCAGTGGTGGGTGATGTGAAGCCTGATTCTCTGCTATGACATGAAGACAGATTCTGTGCTGACATAAGGCCAGATTCTCTGTTACGGGACCTCTCTCCTCTGCCTGGGTGCCTGGGCTTAAATGTGTGACAGAGGCCTGTTCCAGTGGTGGGTGACGTGAAGCCTGATTCTCTGCTATGACATGAAGACAGATTCTGCGCTGACATAAGGCCAGATTCTCTGTTACGGGACCTCTCTCCTCGGCCTGGGTGCCTGGGCCTAAATGTGTGACAGTGGCCTGTTCCAGTGGTGGGTGACGTGAAGCCTGATTCTCTGCAATGACATGAAGACAGATTCTGCGCTGACATAAGGCCAGATTCTCTGTTACGGGACCTCTCTCCTCTGCCTGGGTGCCTGGGCCTAAATGTGTGACAGTGGCCTGTTCCAGTGGTGGGTGACGTGAAGCCTGATTCTCTGCTATGACATGAAGACAGATTCTGTGCTGACATAAGGCCAGATTCTCTGTTGCGGGACCTCTCTCCTCTGCCTGGGTGCCTGGGCCTAAATGTGTGACAGTGGCCTGTTCCAGTGGTTGGTGACGTGAAGCCTGATTCTCTGCTATGACATGAAGACAGATTCTGCGCTGACATAAGGCCAGATTCTCTGTTACGGGACCGCTCTCCTCTGTCTGGGTGCCGGGGCCTAAATGTGTGACAGTGGCCTGTTCCAGTGGTGGGTGACGTGAAGCCTGATTCTCTGCTATGACATGAAGACTGATTCTGCGCTGACATAAGGCCAGATTCTCTGTTACGGGACCGTTCTCCTCTGTCTGGGTGCCGGGGCCTAAATGTGTGACAGTGGCCTGTTCCAGTGGTGGGTGACGTAAGGCCTGATTCTCTGCTATGACATGAAGACTGATTCTGCGCTGACATAAGGCCAGATTCTCTGTTACGGGACCTCTCTCCTTTGCCTGGGTGCCTGGGCCTAAATGTTTGACAGAGGCCTGTTCCAGTGGTGGGTGACGTGAAGACTGATTCTCTGCTATGACATGAAGACAGATTCTGCGCTGACATAAGGCCAGATTCTCTGTTACGGGACCGCTCTCCTCTGTCTGGGTGCCGGGGCCTAAATGTGTGACAGTGGCCTGTTCCAGTGGTGGGTGACGTGAAGCCTGATTCTCTGCTATGACATGAAGACAGATTCTGTGCTGACATAAGGCCAGATTCTCTGTTACGGGACCTCTCTCCTCTGCCTGGGTGCCTGGGCCTAATTGTGTGAAAGAGGCCTGTTCCAGTGGTGGGTGACGTGAAGCCTGATTCTCTGCTATGACATGAAGACAGATTCTGTGCTGACATAAGGCCAGATTCTCTGTTTTGGGACCTCTTCCTCTGCCTGGGTGCCTGGGCCTAAATGTGTGACAGTGGCCTGTTCCAGTGGTGGGTGACGTGAAGCCTGATTCTCTGCTATGACATGAAGACAGATTCTGTGCTGACATAATGCCAGATTCTCTGTTACGGGACCTCTCTCCTCTGCCTGGGTGCCTGGGCCTAAATATGTGACAGTGGCCTGTTCCAGTGGTGGGTGACGTGAAGCCTGATTCTCTGCTATGACATGAAGACAGATTCTGCGCTGACATAAGGCCAGATTCTCTGTTACAGGACCTCTCTCCTCTGACTGGGTGCCTGGGCCTAAATGTGTGACAGTGGCCTGTTCCAGTGGTGGGTAACGTGAAGCCTGATTCTCTGCTATGACATGAAGACAGATTCTGTGCTGACATAAGGCCAGATTCTCTGTTACGGGACCTCTCTCCTCTGCCTGGGTGCCTGGGCCTAAATGTGTGACAGAGGCCTGTTCCAGTGGTGGGTGACGTGAAGACTGATTCTCTGCTATGACATGAAGACAGATTCTGCGCTGACATAAGGCCAGATTCTCTGTTACGGGACCTCTCTCCTCTGCCTGGGTGCCTGGGCCTAAATGTGTGACAGTGGCCTGTTCCAGTGGTGGGTGACGTGAAGCCTGATTCTCTGCTATGACATGAAGACAGATTCTGTGCTGACATAAGGCCAGATTCTCTGTTACGGGACCTCTCTCCTCTGCCTGGGTGCCTGGGCCTAAATGTGTAACAGTGGCCTGTTCCAGTGGTGGGTGACGTGAAGCCTGATTCTCTGCTATGACATGAAGACAGATTATGTGCTGAAATAAGGCCAGATTCTCTGTTACGGGACCGCTCTCCTCTGTCTGGGTGCCGGGGCATAAATATGTGACAGTGGCCTCTTCCAGTGGTGGGTGACATGAAGCCAGATTCTCTGCTATGGCATGAAGAGACTGATTCTCTGCTGACATGAAGCCAGATTCTTTGCTATGGCATGAAGAGACTGATTCTCTGCTGACGTGAAGCCAGATTCTCTGCTATGGGACCTAAGTCCAATTGATATTGGTTAATTTTTATTTTTTAAATTTTTATTTTAATTCATTTCCCTATCCACATTTGTTTGCAGGGGATTTACCTACATGTTGCTGCCTTTTGCAGCCCTCTAGCTCTTCCTGGGCTGTTTTACAGCCTTTTTAGTGCCCAAAAGTTCGGGTCCCCATTGACTTGGCCCATTATGGACTAAATTACACCTATTAATCCCGCACCTACCAAATTATCTAAGACTTAACTTTTAATAGTGCTGCTATTAATACTTAATACTTTAAAGAATATCAGAATCATTTAAAACTTCCAGCATTCACTGGCCTTTGAGTCTCAATTGGAATGCCCTGTCAGGAGGTCACCTGACAGGGTCTATCTACTACTATGTAAATACACGCTAGTGCCTAACTGGCTGCGCGCTGCCAGTGTAATGTGCGGGCACTGTGTGATTACTTGACACTATCATACTGGCCTATAAAACCTTTGTTTGTGACGTGCTTCCTGTGGGTTTGGCTACGGGGCGTGATTGAAGTCCAGGACTACGATGGTACTAGGAAGCGCTGCGGAGCTCCGCCCCCTGACGTCGGCCGCCTCCTATCCACAGCCTACTACTTGGCTTCTGTCATGGGTTTATGCCGCGCATGTCCTGTGCACTTAGACACTTCTCGATGTGTGTACTACTGCGCATGTCAGCCGACTTAGTTCCCGGCTCTTCAGGTTCCGACTGTAGCTCTTCATTACGGCGCATGCCCATGGACTTGGTTACTAACATCAGGAGGTTGATTCTTCATGGTATGCATGCCTGACTTTCTTTTAACCTATTGCAGTTGTCAATGCTGGAATATACATCTTCTATGTATGTCACTATCCTTAGTTGCACATCCTGTGCATTCCCTTGCTGTTTTTTCACATTATATTCATATTTGAAGATTAAGTTCCAGTCATTTACCAACCTTCATCCTCCACCTTGTCATCCTCCAGAACTGTGCCCTGGCTGGGCAATTGTGTACCTGGTATTGTGGGTGCAGGAACCCACCCTCGGAGCCACTTGTGAATAACTGTCCTGAAACCCTATGAAATGATCCCTCTTCCTCCTCCTCCTCCTGTGCCACATCCTCTTCCATAATTGCCCAAAGCGTTTTTTCAAGGAGGCAAAGAAGTGAGGTAGTAACGCTGAGAACGGCGTCATCGGCACTGGCCATGTTGATGGAGTACTGGAAACAGCGCAACAAGGCACACAGGTCTCGCATGGAGGCCCAGTCATTTGTGGTGAAGTGGTGCTGTTCCACAGAGTGACTCACCCGTGTGTGTTGTAGCTGAAACTCCACTATCGCCTGCTGCTGCTCGCACAGTCTGGTCAGCATATGCAAGGTGGAGTTCCACCTTGTGAGGACTTCGCATATGAGGCGGTGAGCGGGAAGGCCGAAGTTAAGCTGCAGCGCTGACAGACGAGCAGCAGCAGGGTGAGAACGCCGAAAGCATGCACAGACGGCCCGCACTTTATGCAGCAGCTCTGACATATCGCGGTAATTTTTAAGGAACCTCTGATCCACCAAATTCAGCAGATGCGCAAGGCAAGGGACGCGTGGGAAATTTAGTATTTTGCCCAAAATGTTTTTGTTTGTTTTTTTAAACAGAAAATTGGTGCAGTATTTCAAGCTTAAATTTCACACTGACAAATGCTGCAGGCCTTAGGCTACTTTCACACTAGCGTTCGGGGCTCCGTTTGTGAGCTCTGTTTGAAGAGGCTCACAAGCGGCCCTGAACGGATCCGTCCAGTCCTAATGCATTCTGAGTGGATGCGGATCCGCTCAGAATGCATCAGTCTGGCTCCGCTTGGCCTCCGTTCCGCTCAGCAGACGGACACCTGAACGCTGCTTGCAGCGTTCGGGTGTCCGCCTGGCCGTGCAGAGGCAAATGGATCCGTCCAGACTTACAATGAAAGTCAATGGGGACGGATCCGTTTGAAGTTGACACAATATGGCTCAATTTTCAAACGGATCCGTCCCCCATTGACTTTCAATGTAAAGTCAAAACCGATCCGTTTGCATTATATTTTTTGTTCATGGTAATGCAAACGGATCCGTTCTGAACGGATCTAAGCGTTTGCATTATAGGAGCGGATCCGTCTGTGCAGATACCAGACGGACCCGCTCTGAACGCAAGTGTGAAAGTAGCCTTAGATGAAGTGTATTGCCAAAAATGTGTTTTTTATAAACCCAGACAATTATTGCAGTATTTCAAGCTTGTATTTCACACTGACAGATGCAGCAAAGGCTGCAAATTAAGTAATTTGCCCAAAATGGGTGTTTTTTTAAAACCCAGAAAATGATTGCAGTATTTCAAGCTTAAATTTCACACTGACAAATGCTGCATAGGCCCCATATGGAGGGTATTGGCAAAAATGGATGCTTTTTTAAACCCAGAAAATTATTGCAGTTTTTCAAGCTTGTATTTAACAATGACAGGTGCAGCAAACCCTGCAAATTTAGCATTTTGCCCAAAATCGGTGTTTTTTTAATAACAGAATATAATAGTAGTATCTAACGCTTGTATTTCACACTGACAAATGCAGCAAAGGCTGTAAAATTTTGTATTTTACCAAAAAAAGGGTGTTTTTTAAAACCCAGAACATTATTGCAGTATTTCAAGCTTAAATTTCGCACTGACAAATGCTGCGTAGGCCCCAGATGGAGGTTATTGCCAAAAATGGGTGCTTTTTTAAACACAGAAAATTATTGCAGTATATCAAGCTTGTATTTAACAATGACAAATGCTGCAAAGGCCACAGATGTAGGGTCTTGCCAAAAATTGGTGACTTTTAAACCCAGAATTTAATTGCAGTATTTCAAGCTTCTATTTGACTGTCACAAATGCACATATGCTGTGCTGGTGCACTGAACTTGCATAAAATGGCCGCCGCCGGCCACCTAACTAACAGACGGATAAAAGTTCTTTTTCTGTGTCACTGGGCGCAGAGAAGGGTAAAAAGATTGTGCACTGTACCCACAAAACAAAATCTAGGAAGATCGCTGAGTTAACAAGCACTTCAGATTAAATATTCTTTCATATTCTCTCCCTCACAGCAGCAGTATCCTATCCCTACACTAATCAGAGCAGAGTGGCGTGCAGCGCTACGTGACTCCAGTTTATATAGAGGCTGGGTCACATCGTCGGATTCAAATCTAGTAAATTATGTCGGGATTCGAGTCCACAAATCCCAAGAATCCAGCAAAATTCAAGAGATTTGTGGATTCAACTGATTCGTCGTCCAACCTCTATATATAACTGCACCACTGAACGGCATATATATTTTACTTTTTCCACTTATACACGCCCCAAAAGGCTTTAGAACATATAACTGCACCGCTGAACCGAATTTTTTTTTTTATTTTGTCACTATTACACGACAAAAAGGGCTTTATATCATATAACTGCATCGCTGAAAAGAAAATATATTTTTATTTTGCCACTAATATATGCCACAAAAACCTTTATAACTTTTAACTACACCGTTGAACAGTAAATATATTTTTCTTTTGACACTAGTACACGCCACAAAAGGCTTTAGATCATATAACTGCACCGCTGAACGGCAAATATTTTTTTCTTCTGCTACTAATACACGCCACAAAAGGCTTTAGAACATATAACTGTACCGCTGAACGGCAAATATATTTTACTTTTTCCACTTCTACACGCCACAAAAGGCTTTTTGAACATATAACAAAAAAGGTCCCTATAGCATATAACTGCACCGCTGAACTACAAATATATTTTTCTTTTTGCCGCCAGGGGTAGACTGACCATTTGGGCACTAGGGCATGGACCGAGGGCCTGCGGCCACTAGGGGGCCCCGTCAGGCCCAGCTGGCCACTGCCTCCGCTCCACCGGCTCCGTGTGTGTCCCGATCCTATCCTTCACTATGCGAGCGGCATAGCTCACATAGTGAAGGACTCTCCGTGAATACTAATCAGCGCTTCCATTTTGTAAGCGCTGATAGTACCGGAGGACCGGGAAGCGGCGAAGGTTCGGTACTCACCGCTTCCTGGTTCTCGGCTGTCGGCTGTGCAGGGCTGCGCACAGCATGAGTCACTCTGTGACGTCACCCTGTGCGCGTCAGCTGATAGCAGGAGGAAGAAGAGTGCAGTGCCGGTGAGGAGCGGCGGAGTCCAGGAGCAGGAGAGGTAAGTGTTTTATTGTTGGGGGGCATAATGGCCAGGCTGCTGGGGGCTGAGGCATAATGGGAGGCCTGAGGCATAATGGGGGATGAGAGGTGCATAATGTGGGCTGAGAGGCATAATGGGGGCTGGCTGAGAGGCATAATGGGGCTGGCTGAGAGGCATAATGGGGCCTGGGGGGCATAATGGGGGGCCTGAGAGGCATAATTGGGGCTGAGAGTTATAATGGGGACTGATGAGAGGCATAAGGGCTGATAATGGGGGCTGAGAGGCATAAGGGATGATTATGGGGGCTAATGAGAGGCATGGGGGCTGATATGGGGGTGATGAGAAGCATGGGGCTCTCATCTGAGGTCTGTTTGGGGGTCATTTACATTGGGGTCTGAGCTTAGGTCTGATTGGGGGGCTGATTTGAGGTCTTATTGGGTTCTTATTAACATTGGAAGTCTGATTGGGGCTGTCAGCTGAGGTCTGATTAACATTGGGGGTCTGATTAGTGGTCTGACCTGAGGTGTAATGAATTTTTTTTTTCTCTTATTGTCCCTCTCTAAAACCTAGGTGCAAGGTCCTTCCTGAATTGCAGAGTGGTGCCCACTTCCAGCCCGGAGCCCAGCTGCCCACTTCCCAAAGCACTGATCCTGAGCCTGCTGGAGTCTTCAGAACTGTAAGTATTTTCAGTAATTCACTGTAAGCTATAATATTATATATATATATATATATATATATATATATATATATATTTGTGGTCGGTGCTATCCCTGTACCGGGACCCTAACTGGTAGTTAACTAAACGGTTTGATTTGTGCCGTAACCGCAACGTCGTAGGGATGACTGAAGGAGGCCATCCCCTGTTGAGATGATGAAAAGGAGGGTGGGAAGGGTGGGTGTGTTGAGCAGACGTAGGATGTGGGGGAGGGGGAATGGAACCTAAATAGCATGGCAGAGCCCCTCCCACAAATACAGGCCAATGAATCGGCCTTAAAACTTGTGGTCGGGGCTACCCCTGTACCGGGACCCTAACTGGTAGTTAACTAAACGGTTTGATTTGTGCCGTAACCCCAACGTCGTATGGATGACTGAAGGAGGCCAAAAGAGCAAGCCACCAGAAACTTTATTTACGAACCGCATTTATAGTACAAGATTCTGACAGGCGTGAGACATTTCAATGTTCGGGTGAGGTATGTATCTGGAATAACAGGAGGAGTGCCAGCGCCCTAATTTCCTGATGACGTGAGCAGGAACTCTGTTCTTGGAAGCTGCAGAAGCGGCGCCAATCCGGAAGGAGTGGCCGGAGACAGATGCCGGGTCTAAGCCTAGGTTGGCCATCAGGGAGCGAACATGTGAAACAAATTGGGAGCTCGTGAGGTGTGCGGCATTGAAAGGCAACAGTGGCCTCTGAGGTGACGAACTGTCAATACTACTTAACAACTGATAAAATACTTGAACGGGGCACCAGCGGTGAGTGGTTGGGTAGTACGTGATCTGGGTAGGAGGGCCTGTCTGTGAAGTTTTGGTGCACATGAGCGAGAGAATGAAATTGTCTGTGTCAGTCTTCAGTTGTCCGACAGTCAGATACCTGCGGTTGCTACGGGCTGAGGTAAACTCTCCTGGTCTCAGGAAGCTGTAGAAAGCCAGGTATATGGCTGCTTTTATCACTAGACTTTGCTGGGCTCCAAAAGGGCTATGGTCTAACATGTCGGACAGCTGACGAAATAGTTGCCCGGTGATGGCCTGGCGGCCCGGCCGCGTGTTAGGGTTACATTTCTCAAGTCCCCTGAGTGTAGCCTTGACTATGTGAATGGAGAACAGTGAGGGAGCTCGCGGTTGACTAGAGGCTCGGAAATGCTGTACACCGGCTAAGTAAGACTTGACTGTGGAGTGCGACAAATTCAACTCAGAGTGACAATAACCAATGAAGGCCATGATGTAGTTGGTAAAATCGAGGACGCCTTGGGGAAATTTGTCTTGAAATTTAAGAAATGCCCTCCATCCTGTTTGATAAGCCCTGGCCGTGTTGGGTGACAGGGACTTGGCCAGTAGAGAATGAGCTGTATCTAAGTGAGAGTTTATGTCCAAACCAGTGAAGGGAACGGAGGGACTGTGGCTCCGCTGGCGTCTGCGTCGGGAAATACCTGCGAGAAAAGGCCAAAATTAGCTCTAGACAGCACATCAGCTGCGACATTCTTCTGTCCTGATATATGTGAGCATGTGTAACGAAACTGGTATTGAAATGAAAGAAGCACTAGCCGTCTGAGGAATGGCAACACCTGCGGGGATTTAGATAACCCATTATTTAGGATATCCACAACTGCTGCATTGTCGGAAATGAACAACACTGTGTGACCGGTCCACTCGCGACCCCACACATGAGCGGCTGCGACTAAGGGGTAAATCTCACAGGAAGCTGAAGACTGAAGAAACCCTGGCAGTATCTTGACTTCGTCAGGCCATACGTCCGCTAGCCAATGTGTGCCAAAAATGGCTGCGAATCCAGAACTGGGAGCTGCATCAGAAAAGACTATAGGGGAACTATTGGACACCACCGGGATGAGGAGAGAAATACCATTCCAGTTATTAAGAAAATAATCCCACATGGCTAAGTCGGCAACTATTTGGTCGTCAAGGCATACGAGGCTGTCTTGGGAGGGAGCTGAAGGAAGAAGAGCTAGCAGTCGTGACACGAACGGCCAACCTTGGGGCATGACTCGCATGGCAAAATTTAACATGCCTAAAAGAGACTGTAATTCAAATTTTATTTTTTAACGGTTCTGGTCTGTGTGAAATTGTGGAGGGTGAACCTAATCCTGTCCAGTTTGTTTTCCGGTAATTTAGCGACCATGTTTACTGTGTCCAGAATGACACCTAAGAAAGTAATAACTGGGGACGGATCTTCCACCTTTTTAGGGGGCTGACAATAAATTCCTGCCCTCATAAGATGATTCAGGCAAGGCGACTAGGCCAGTGTGGAAACCTGATCTAAACCCTGACATGAGGAACTGAACGAAGCTAGGGTCGTGGTGGTTGCGTAGGAAGAGCAGCAGACAATCAACGTTAAGGACACTGAGGTACGACTTATCCGCTTTTAATGTACAGACTAACTTGGGATGGGCTCTAAAACAATTCACACACACATGTAACAGCCTACACTGGCTATAATTGCAGGAGGAAAAGTTGAAATTATTGCAGATCTGTGATCTGACGAGATATTGAATGGGCCTTCCCAATTTGTCGACCAAACCTGAGGCATTCTGGGGATCAGGGCGCCTAGACGGCTGTGCGGGAGGGCTAATATCGGCACTGGAGGCGGCTTTGTGACACCATTCTGCTGTGTGGTAGATGGATTGACACAGAGAACAAGCAGGAGCCCTAAGACCAGCAAAGTGTCTGCAAAATATCTCAGTGTCGATATTAGCCCAATTTGTGAGAAACTGAAATTGACTGAGGGCCGCCTCGGCTTTAGCTGAAAAGGAGCAGTGATAATCGTAAACTGAGCTACCACCATATTTGTACCCAAATTCGGTCACTCTAAACAAATAAAGATCTAGCTCTTCCCTGCGATCAGGCCGTACGGAACAAATTACGTCTCTATACAGGCTGAAAGCTAAAAGGAACTCCGGGATAGAGAGCTTCCTGTTTAGCCTGAGATCGCGGCCCCTGAGTACTACTGAGACATCGCCGCACGCGATGACTTTGCTGTCAGAGAAATCCTGAGTAGCAATCAACAGGGAAGCCAAGTTGACGTCCCTGCCTTCCAGAATATCTTTCCTGATGTTGGCTGGTATGAAATGAGCGGGGGTGATATTAGGAGCAGAGATTGTCGTACCGGTACACCCCGCAGCGGATGTGGACGGGATGGCCAGCTCTGGACCCGGAGGAGTGAGAACGGCACCCCGGGACTCGACTGTGTCCAGTCTGGATTGGATGTTCATGACAGATGACGTAAGATTATTTAGCATGAGGTGAATCTGAGCGAGCGAGGTCTGGACTGAGGCCATCGAGACTTCCTCCTGACGTTGAGGACTCGCAGAAGACATGAGTAGGCGGTATAATTCCGCCTTTCTGGCCGATGCTGTAAACGGGATACCCCTCTTGGACAGCTCTGCCATCAACCTTGGCACGGTCCAACTCCGTAGTGACGGGATGCTACCTGCTTCGTACAACCTGGCGGTATTTTCGTTGACCGAGGCCTCCATGATGTCAGAGGCATGAGACATGATCCTGTAGATACAGTACGTGAGAATGAGGCACAGGCACGGGACCCGGGACTGGACACCAGTGACAACCCTACCACCGAACGATGTGGTGTGCGTGCGCATGCCATCGTGGACAACGTCACCTCGTGATCAATGATTACCGCCACCGACAACTGAGCTGACTTACCCACAGCACGGAAGAAGCAAATAGCGGGACTGAGGAGACTATCTAAATAAAACCGTGAGATTGTTTAAGATGACAAATATATAACCAAATAACCTGCCTCACTAATGGCACGGCGGCCCGTGCCAGACATTTGCGAACGATTTCGGGACCACGCTGACCCCTGCACCCTGCCTATACTGCCGCGTGGGAGCCGATGCATCCAGGCAGTTCGCTCCGGTGCAGCGTGACTCCCCCTTACCTAGGGAGCCGGCGCTGCCGACCGGACTTTAAGCAACGGGCCGCTGACTGAGGCGGCAACTTACCTGGGAAGGCGGGCGAATGAGTTTGGACGTAGAAACGGTGGGCACAGCGCACGGTGCGAATAAGGAGCAGTAAGGCAACTGACCAGATGCACACGGATATGGCCACGATCTGTGTTGAGCAGACGTAGGATGTGGGGGAGGGGGAATGGAACCTAAATAGCATGGCAGAGCCCCTCCCACAAATACAGGCCAATGAATCGGCCTTAAAACATATATTAAGGCCATTTGGCCTGTAATTGTGGGAGGGGCTTGTTATTTACTCCTAGCCTATTTAAGGGACACCCCTTACCTGGCTCCATACCATTCGAGTTCAGGGTTAAATGACCTTCCCACCACACCACATTATAACATTATTTTCCTTTTTCTTCTTTTCTTTTCCTTGGTAAGCCCTCTTCTTTCTCAGGCCTTCCTCATCGTCGGTTCCGGCACACCACAACTGACTTCCATTTTATACCATCCTACGTTCATTATGGTATTTTACTCTGTACTATCATGAGCCCCTAACACAATTTTTTTTATATATATATATATATATATATATATATTTTTTTTTTTTATTACTTGTTTTATGTGAGTAAGGGTGCTGGGTGGTTGGAGAAGGGGGTGGGGGGTGGAGAAAGGGAGGGAAGGGTGGATGGAGGGGTACACTACTATCTGCACATTGTTGGCATTTACTCTAAATACTCCTCATAGACATGCATTGATTCAAAGCATCTCTATGAAGCCATGCATGAGCAATAGCCTCCCAATGCTTCCCTACGGGAAACCAGTGGGTTGGCTTTGATATGCTCACACACTGCACATTCCTGTGCATTGTATTGATGAGGTGATCTGTAATACACTCACAAACTGCACATTCCTGTGACTTATATTGCTGTAGAGCTTGCGATACTCACACGCTGCACTTTTCTATGCATTTTATTGCTGAGGTGATCTGTGATGTACTTGCATATCGCACATTACTGTGAGTTGTATTGCTGTGGAGCTATTTGATACACTGAGTCTGAGATACACTTGTTTTGTGGTGGAGGGCATGATTTTTTTAAAATTAGTAAACATTTATTTTGAACATAGTGAAGAGAAATTCTGTACCAAGTGCAGGTGATGTGAGTGGCGCGATACGTGGGTGGGGCTGTGTGTGGGTGTGGATTGAGGGTGGGTGGGGACACAGGAACCCCATAATCTTCTATTGCCCGGGGGCCCCATGAGTTGTCAGTCCGCCCCTGTTTGCCACTAATACATGCCACAAAAGGCTTTAGAACGAATAACTGCACCGCTGAACAGCAAATATATTTTTCTTTTTCCACTTATACACACCACAGAAGGCTTTAGAACATATAACTGCATAGCTGAATGGCAAATATATTTTTATTTTGTCACTATTACACAACAAAAAGGGCTTTATAACATACAACTGCACCTCTGAAAAGCAAATATATTTTTCTTTTGCCACTAATACACGTCACAGAATGCTTTAGAACACATAACTGCACCGCTAAATGGCAAATACATTTTTCTTTTGCCACTAGTACACGCCACAAAAGGCTTTAGAACATATAACTGCACGCTGAACGGCAAATGTATTTTTCTTTTTCTAATTACACACGCCACAAAAGGCATTAGAACATATAACTGCACTGCTGAACCGAAAATATATTGTTATTTTGTTACTATTACACAATAAAAAGGGCTTTAGAACATAAATGCACCGCTGATCGGCAAATATATTTTTCTATTGCCACTAATACACGCCAAAAAAAGGCATGAGAACATATAACTGCACCGCTAAACGGCAAATATATAGTTTTTTTTTCCACTTATACACACACCACAAAAAGCTTGAGAACATATAACTGCACCGCTGAACGGCAAATATGTTTTACTTTTTCCACTAATACACGCCAGAGAACGCTTTAGAACATTGAACTGCACCACTGAACGGCAAATATATTATTATATATTAATTCTGCCACTAATACACGACCTAAAGGACTTTAGAACATATAACTGCACCGCTGAACGGTAAATATAATTTTCTTTTGGCATTTATACACGACAAAAACAATAGAAATTCTAGCACTTCACCACACAACGGCTAATAAACCCTTTGTGTCCCACTAGTACAAGCCAAAAAATGCTTTAGAACAAATAACTGCACCGTGCAAGGGCAAATAAGACGTATAAATATTTCCTTGTAATAAACCCTGTTAATGGCTGTAACACCCCAATAACAAGAACGGTTTGCTGGAATTATAGAGCTGCATAATGGCAATTTGGGTGCCCAGTCAGTGCAGCAAGGTGTGATAGGATTGGAACATTACCTAGGCTGTAACCACCCCTACTGAACCCTTTTGAACATAAATGCTCTAAAAAGATTCCTCCCAATCCTTTTCCTACACCTTGAGTAATCTTTCCCTACACTTGTAAATAGTTTTTTAGCACAATGAAGTTTTTTCTAACACGGTCCCTTGTGCCTGATGACGTCTCTCTCTGGACTAAGTACACTGGTAAATGGCAGAATCCAAGATGGCTGATGCTATTTATAGGGCTGTGACATCACAGGGCTGGCTGGCTGCTGATTGGCTGCATGCATGGCATTTTGGGTGATCCCACCTTCCCAGAGTTCCTTGCTCCATGTCCTCACACGTGCAGCAGCCATTTTAGGAAAAAATACAATTCTTTACTACGAAATGTGAGGAAATTCGGCTTTGGTGCAAAGTACATTTTTCCTGAAATTCGGATTGAATTTCACTTCGTTAGCTTAAATTAGCTTATCTCTAATAATAATATCTGACCCTTTACAATATAAAATCCTGTTTTGCCTATCCTGTTCATTTTCCAGGTCAGTATGATTACAACGACACCAAACTTGTATAGTTCTTCTTGAATTTTAATACTGAACAATTTAAAGCCCATGAAAAAAATGTTTTTATTTTTTATTAAAATATTCTGACCCCTATTACTTTTTTATAGTTATTAGTGTTAATCGAGCATGCTCGGCCGAACACCTGCTCGGCTCGAGCATCTCGATGCTCGGCACATGGCGGTACTTGGCCGAATACCGCATGTGCTCGAGTGCCATGCTCGAGTCTCCTCCCACAAAGCCAATAAACGTGCAGGTAAGTACTGCCTTCACTGTAATTCCAGAAGCCATGTTGGCTACTGGCAATACAGTGATTGGCTGGCCGGAATGCGTCAACGGGTGCTATAGAGCACCCGATGACGCATGTTAGGCTCATTCGTAGTCAGGGAGAGCTGAGCATAAGATGGGACAGAGAGTGTAGGGAGTGTAATTGAATATTTTTTTTTTTGTACAAAAATGTTTCAAAGACCCAAAAGTCCTTGTAAGGACTATTGTGTGTGACAGCAGCAATATATGTTTGTAGCGCAGGTTGCGCTAAATTGCTCAGTGTTAGGGAGAGCTGTGCATAGGAAGGGACAGACAGTGTACAGTCGTGGCCAAAAGTTTTGAGAATGACACAAATATTAGTTTTCACAAAGTTTGCTGCTAAACTGCTTTTAGATCTTTGTTTCAGTTGTTTCTGTGATGTAGTGAAATATAATTACACGCACTTCATACGTTTCAAAGGCTTTTATCGACAATTACATGACATTTATGCAAAGAGTCAGTATTTGCAGTGTTGGCCCTTCTTTTTCAGGACCTCTGCAATTCGACTGGGCATGCTCTCAATCAACTTCTGGGCCAATTCCTGACTGATAGAAACCCATTCTTTCATAATCACTTCTTGGAGTTTGTCAGAATTAGTGGGTTTTTGTTTGTCCACCCACCTCTTGAGGATTGACCACAAGTTCTCAATGGGATTAAGATCTGGGGAGTTTCCACGCCATGGACCCAAAATGTCAACGTTTTGGTCCCCGAGCCACTTAGTTATCACTTTTGCCTTATGGCACGGTGCTCCATCGTGCTGGAAAATGCATTGTTCTTCACCAAACGGTTGTTGGATTGTTGGAGGGTGTTTTGGTACCATTCTTTATTCATGGCTGTGTTTTTGGGCAAAATTATGAGTGAGCCCACTCCTCACCCTTGGATGAGAAGCAACCCCACACATGAATGGTCTCAGGATGCTTTACTGTTGGCATGACACGGGACTGATGGTAGCGCTCACCTTTTCTTCTCCGGACAAGCCTTTTTCCAGATGCCCCAAACAATCAGAAAGAGGCTTCATCGGAGAATATGACTTTGCCCCAGTCCTCAGCAGTCCATTCACCAAACTTTCTGCAGAAGATCAATCTGTTCCTGATGTTTTTTTTGGAGAGAAGTGGCTTCTTTGCTGCCCTTCTTGACACCAGGCCATCTTCCAAAAGTCTTCGCCTCACTGTGATGCGCTCACACCTGCCTGCTGCCATTCCTGAGCAAGCTCTGCACTGGTGGCACTCCGATCCCGCAGCTGAAACCTCTTTAGGAGACGATCCTGGCGCTTGCTGGACTTTCTTGGACGCCCTGAAGCCTTCTTAACAAGAATTGAACCTCTTTCCTTGAAGTTCTTGATGATCCTATAAATTGTTGATTGAGGTGCAATCTTAGTAGCCACAATATCCTTGCCTGTGAAGCCATTTTTATGCAACGCAATGATGGCTGCACGCATTTCTTTGCAGGTCACCATGGTTAACAATGGAAGAACAATGATTTCAAGCATCACCCTCCTTTTAACATGTCAAGTCTGCCATTTTGACCCAATCAGCCTGACATAATGATCTCCAGCCTTGTGCTCGTCAACATTCTCACCTGAGTTAACAAGACGATTATTGAAATGATCTCAGCAGGTCCTTTAATGACAGCAATGAAATGCAGTGAAAAGTTTTTTTTGGGATTAAGTTAATTTTCATTTCAAAGAAGGACTATGCAATTCATCTGATCACTCTTCATAACATTCTGGAGTATATGCAAATTGCTATTATAAAAACTTAAGCAGCAACTTTTCCAATTTTCAATATTTATGTAATTCTCAAAACTTTTGGCCACGACTGTAGGGAGTGTAATAGGAAGAATTTTATAAAAAAAACTTTTCAGAGACCCAAAGTCCTTTTAAGGACTTTTGTGTGTGATAGCAGCAATATATATTTTTAGTGCATTTTGCGCTAAATACCGTGTAATAGGCAGCTGCGAACAGTTAAAATTTTTGCGCCACATCTCCTGTTTAAAGTGTGCGCATCCCTAAAATATCTGTGACATCTGGTGTACTTTATCCATAGATGGTGTCCGCTGCGGACAGTTAAATTATTCGCGCACATCTGCTGTGTAAAGTGTGCACATCCCTAAAATATCAGTGACATCCAGTGTACCTTTTACGTAGACACTGCGATCAGTGACATTACCTGTGGTACCTGTCCTATATAAGGTTTCCTCATCACAAATACCTTTGTAAAAAATTTTGAGCTTATACACTTCCAAATCCTACGCTACTGTACGTGGGAAATACTTTCAAGCATATATCACATTTTAAATGAAAAAGGCGAACAGTAAGGGACGGGGAAGTGGCCGTGATGCTGATGGAGCACTCAGAGGCCATGGCCCTGGGAACGGAGAAACAGTGCCTGCTGCCAGAGCACAAGAAAAACAATCATCCTTGATACCTAGCTTCATGTCCCAGTTTGCAGGGCGGCGCAGGACAACACTCGCGAAGTCAGCCCAGTGCGAGCAGGTGGTCAGTTGGATTGCAGCAGATAATGCTTCCAGTCAATTAAGCACCACCCTGTCTTCCACCAAGTCCAGTCTCAGTAGCCAGGAGTCTGGTCAACACAATCCTCACCCTGATCCTCCTTCCTCCCACCATGTACAGTCTGGCCAAACAAGTGATCCCACACTCAGATATTCCGAAGACCTCTTTTCATCACCATTACTTGATTTGGCCTTTTCGCCAAGCACGTTTGAAGAAGGACATGAGATCTTGTGCCCTGATTCCCAACCTCTTGAACTTCCACAGTCACAAGAACATGATGGTGGGGATCGGCAATTAGTGTTTAATGAGGTGGATGATGGTGGATGAGGTGGATGATGTTGAGACACAGTTGTCAATCACTGAGGTTGTGGTTAGGTCAACAAATCAGGAGGACTATTAGAGTGAGGAAGTGAAAGAGGAGGTGGTGGACGATGAGGTCACTGACCCAACCTGGGAAGGTGGAAAGCTGAGTGAGGACAGCAGTACAGATGGCAGTGGGGTGACACACCAAACAGGCGTGCCACACCACACAGGCCCGCAACTTTTCCACGGAGCACCCCCTTGCGGAAATCTCCGTTGCCAAGGGGTAGATGTTCCGCAGTATTGTGCTTTTTTGAGGAAAGTCTGGACGACAAAAGAATAGTAGTTTTCAACCTGTTCTGTACCAAAATGAGCTAGCAGCATGAACACTAGTAACCGCACCACCACCAGCATGATCACACCACTGCCTCCTCTTCCTGTCACGACCGCTAGCCCAGCAGCAGTCGCGTCGCACCAGACGGAGGGGAAGGGGGACCCTTATCTACGGATGGGAAATAGAATGGCCACCCCTGACTAACCCTAAGCTGGCACCTGTCTGCCCTGATACCCTAGACGGGGTGTGAACCCGTGCGGCGAGCAGGATGCCTAAACCCTCAGTCGCCCTAACAAGACTGGACTGGGGAAAGGCCGATGGGAGCGCTAGTCACCATCACTCACGACTAGGAAATCAACAGGGGAAGACAGCAACAAACAAACAACAGCAGAGATAGACTTATCCAGTCACGAGCAGAGAAGGCGATCCCAAACACGACAGTCCACGCCGGACAAGAGCTCCACAGCAACACCATCAAACGATCTCCTTCCAAGGTCAGAGTAGCACTGGAAGTAAGGACTATATCTGGCAATGACTGCAAGTGAAAGTGAAACTAATATAGTAGCTGGGAGTGGCAGACAGGACTCACCTGAGAAGGATGCCTACAAACTCCCAGTCAGGACAAAAAGGTTCACAAGGCAAAACCCAGATGACATACCCTGAACCACGGAGCAAACTCACAAGCTATCGCGAGTAGCAAGTCGCTGCGACCTTCTCCTCCCAGACCTGTCTGGATCAGTCACAGTGGTGACACTTCCCCTATGTTACGTGCTGGCCAATCCCCTGTTGAAGGCGCATGCCCTGCACCTGGACCTTTGCAAGCACCATCAGCGATGACATTCACTTTAGTGTCCCAGAGCAGTGTCCAAATGTCCTTAACTCAGGCTTTTAAACACAAGCAAAAATACCCAGGCACACATCCACAGGCCATAGCACTAAATGCACAGCTTTCCAAATTACTGGTCCTGGAAATGTTGCCATTTAGGCTTTTGGACATTGAGGCCTTCCGCAGCCTGATGTCGGCGGCTGTCCTGCGTTACACAGTCCCCGGCCGCCACTATTTTTCAAGGTATGCCATGACCGCCTTACACCAACATGTGTCTCGTAACATCACACGTGCTCTGACAAAATGCAGTTACTGGTAAGGTCCACTTAACCACGGACACATGGACAAGTGCATTTGGCCAGGGGCGCTACATTTCCCTGTCTGCACACTGGGTGAATGTTGTGGAGGCCGGGAGCGAGTCTTACCCTGGGATGGCACAGGTGCTACCAACGCCAAGGATTGTGGGCCCTCATCGATCAGGGTTTCTGCCAACACCTATGTTAGTGGCTTCAAACCCCACTTTTCCTCCTCCACCTACTCCTCCACTTCCACTTCCGAATTATCCATGTGCAGCACCAGTCAGTCATCAGTCGATAGCTGGAAGCAGTGTAGCACTGCAGTGAGGAAGCGGCAATAGTCCGAGCTGAAGCTGATATGCTTAGGGGACAAACAGCACACCTGCTATGGCAGGGGAAAAGAGACCAGACTGAGCTATGGCTCTCGACACTCAACCTACAACCAGGCATGGTTGTGTCTGATTATGGCCGTAACTTGGTGGCGGCTTTGGAGCTCGGGAAGATCAGACACATCCCATGCCTAGCCCACATGTTCAACCTTGTGGTTCATCAGTTTCTCAAAACCTACTCCAATTTGCCTGAGCTACTGGTGAAGGTGCGCCGCGTGTGTGCACATTTCCACAGGTCATCAACAGCTTCAGCCAGTCTGTCAACGCTGCAGTAGCGCCTAAAATTTCCAGCTCACCGGCTGTTGTGCGACGTGAGCACATGCTAGAACTCCACGTTCCACATGTTGGCCAGGTTTTGTGACCAGCAGAGGGCAGTAGTGGAATACCAGCTGCAACATGGTCGTCACTTTTCTAGTCAGCTTCTGCTATTAACAAGCGAGGAGTGGGCATGGATGCCTGACCTCTGTGAGGTTTTAAGAAACTTTGAGGAATCAACACAGATGATGAGCGGCAATAACGCTATTATCAGCGTAACCATCCCACTTCTGTGTCTACTCAAGTGCTCACTGCTCAAAGGACGATGATTTGCATGTGGAGGAGGTAGAAATGGGGGAGGACATTACACAGGGTGATAGCCAGATTAACATCAGTTTGTCTTCTCAGCGCGAATTGGACGATGAAGAGGAGGAGGAGTTGGAGCAGGCTACTGTTGCCTGAGCTACAGAGAGTAGTAACCAGGGAAGTTTAATTCTATCTGTTCAGTGTGGGTGAGAAGAAGAGGAGGAGGAGGACATTGAGAGTGATCCTCTTGATGACGACAGCGAAGTCTTGCCTGTTGGTTCTCTGGCACACATGGCTGACTTCATGTTAGGCTGCCTTTCCCACTACCCGCGCGTTATGCGCATTTTACTGGTTTACTGCTTGTTCTTCCTTCTCAGCCCCCACTTCAAAGAGATCTTATCTCTCATTCCTCTGGTGGACAAGACGAGCAAAGCGCTGCAATACCAAAAGATCGTTGTTGAAAAATTGCTCCAAAAATTTCCATCTGACAATGCTGGCGGCAGAGTATGTAGTTTGTTGGCCAACCAAGGAGGGGAGACTAGGGGAACACACAGCAGTTCCAACAGAGGCATCACCCTGATGCGCGGCCTAGTGTCACAAGGAGCGAAAAATTTTAGAAGATGGTGAAGGAGTACATAGCAGACCGTGTCAGCATCCTCAAAGATCCCTCAGTGCTTTACAACTACTGGGTGTCCAAGCTGGACATGTGGCACGAACTGGTGCTCTATGCCTTGGAGGTGGTGGCCTGCCATGCCGCCAGGGTTTTGTCTGAGCGGGTATTTAGTGCTGCTGGTGGCATTATAACAGACAACTGAAAATGATGACAGGTTGACTCTTGTGAAAATGAACAAGGCCTGGATTGACCATGACTTCTCAACTCCACCATAGGAAAGCAGCTGAACATAAAGGTACTTTAAATGTGTTGTTTATAATGTACTAAATACACTGTATTCCCAAGCACCCCTTCCACCGCAAACAAGGGTATATGGTTGAATCTTCCGTTTTTCCTCCTCCTCCTCTTCCATCATATCAACATGCTTATTCATCACATATAATGCCCTCTTCGTATATATGCCCTTCGCATATAATGTTTTACAGAGTCAGCTCACATGCAGGCACTCGCATATATTTTTTTAGAGGGTCAGCTGAGCTGCAGGCCCTTGCATATAATTTTTTAGAGCGTCGGCTCACCTGAAGGCTCTCGCATTTAATTTTTTAGAGGGTCAGCTCACCTGCAGGCCTGCACATAAAATCTTTTACAGGGTCAGCTCACCAGCAGGCCCGCACCTCAAATCTTTTACAGGTTCAGCTCACCTGAAGGCCCTCGCATTAAATTTTTTATAGGTTCAGCTGACCTGTATGCCCTCACAATGAATGTTTTACAGGGTCAGCTCACCTGAATGCCCTCGCATATATTACGTTTTAGACGGTCATTTCACCAGCAGGCCCACACCTAAAATCTTCTACAGGGTCAGCTCACCAGCAGGCCCGCACCTAAAATCTTTTACAGGGTCAGCTCATCTGCAGGCCCACACCTAAAATATTTTACAGGGTCAGCTTACCTGCAGGCCATAATAGGTAATTTTCGCGCATGCTGCCTTACTTGGATGTGGTAGTCGTAGCTCCCTCTCAGGAATTGAACCATAATTCCTCTGTTATCCATTTTTCAAGGCTGTGTATGATGCCCTCCTGTATGTGTAACAAAGGGTGTATTAGGCCCCTTTCACACGGGCGACAATTCAGCGCAGGTGCAATGTGTGAGGTGAGAAGATAAAAGGTTCTTCTATCTTCATTCAGCAGGACCTGCGCTGACGTCACCGCGATGATGTCACCGAAGGTCCTTTTCCAGCCAGTTCCTGCAAGAAGAAGAAGAAACTGTCACGGCTGTATGCGAGCAACAAGAGCATACACAGTGAATTAGCTACTGACCGGACCCAAACTAGGGAGGATAAAGGGTGACCCCTGTCAGACCCTAAAAGCTCTCCCTATGCTGCTAAGCACATGTCCAGATCCAGATGGTGGATCGAGACATGCCCGCGTACCTAAGGCTGATGACCACTGTAACCCCTACAATAGTGGAAGGGGCACGGCCACCGGTGCCCTGCTCAGAATATGGACGGAACCGGGGTCGCCTCGGATCCAGTCAGCAAACAAACAGAAACACACAATGTCTGCACACTTAACTGAAGAAGCTGCAGCAGCAGTGAAAACAGATCCAAAGTCAGCAGACAATATCCGAAGTACTTGCTTCAGCAGAACTCAGGTCCATTGAAAGATATCACATAAGTGAAGATACTCAAGCGAGAGATACAGCTCAAATGAAAAGTATAATCCACACCCTACAAAGGAGGAGGGGTGATTTAAAGGCAGAGAAATCAAAGACAGGAGGGACAGCTGGGAGGAAGGAAACAGAAAGTAAAGACCTCAACACAGGGGCGGAGAAACAGAGCAGAGAGAACTCCTCCAAGCTCTAGTAGTGACATCATCACAGGGGTGGAGAAACAGAGCTGTGAGAACGTCTCAAAGCTCTGGTAGTGACAGAAACAAGGCGAGCCCGGCTGAGAGATCAAGTGGATGAGGTGAGTTACATTTTTTTTATTTTTAACCCCACAATGGACCTTTTACTTAGCATTCTGAATTAAAGAATGCTATTATTTTCTATTACAACCATGTTATAATGGAAAGTAATTAAATATACAGTACACCGATCCCAAACCCGAACTTCAGTGAAGAAGTCCGGGTTCGGGTCTAGGTACCACAGTCAGTATTTTATCACGCGCATGCAAAACGCATTGCACCAACGCGATAAAAACTGAACATCGGAACGCAATCGCAGTCAAAACTGACTGCAATTGCATACCTACCCGCACAATTTTACCTGATCACAGACGCAACGCATCTGGACCTAATCCGAACATGCTCGTCTGCAAGGGGCCTTAGAGTGCCGGTTACTTTTAATTTTTGGCAGCCCTTTCACTTAGTGAATAGGCTTTATGAGTGTAGGAGTCCCACTACCTGAACAATTATTCCACAATGTGAATGAGGCCCTCCTTTATGTGATATACAGGTTGTATCGGAGTGCCTCTTACTTGTAATTTTTGGCAGCACTTGCACTTTATATACAAGTAAATATACAGGAAAGTATGTTTCCTATCAATTTCTCCTCTAAAATAGATTTTTTTCTTCAGTTTTGTGCGTATTATAGATTTTTTCTTCGGTTTTGTGCGTATTATAGTCAGTCTGTAAAAGTGGCGTACATTTTCCTGGGAACCAGACACCCTCCCCTCTTCAGAGCAGGGGGTACTTGGTTTAATGCTCGGGTTCTCTCTTTGACTTCCATTATACTCGGGTGCTTGGTAGAGCACCCGAGCATCCCGATATGTTGGGCCAGAGCACTCGAGCACTTTTGTGCTTGATCAACACTAGTAATTATGCGTACAGAGCTGTGTGAGGGCTCATGTTTTGCAGGGCGATCTGCACCTTTTATTGATACCATTCTGAAGTGTGTGTGCCTTTTGGATCACTTTATATAAAAAAAAAAAATTGTGGAGTTGAAGTGACCAAAAATGGCAAATTGGCTTTTTTTTTTTTTTTCTGTTATGTCATTCACTGTATGGGATTAATACACGTCCATGATGTGTATTTTTTTTATTGGTTAAGTATTTTGATTTTGGGGAAAGGGGCAATGTTTGTACTTTTTTTTTTTTTTTTAAGGCACCCTGGGTGAGTATAACTGCCAATCAATAGATTGCCCATTGTCTCATTGATGGCTATATAGCCATCATTGAACACTTCACATTCAATATAACAATACAGTGAAGCCACCCAGTGAGTGGTCTGTATTGGTATATTCCATTAACATATAACACAATGCAACACTGCGCGCTACAATATAAAAGAGTAGACAGCCAAACTAAACAAACACCTTCCTTCTTATCACACAGAAAAGCTACAAACATATATATCTCTGTGTCTCAGTCCTACCTTAACCCAGGTGTGTCTGTTGCGATACAGTGTTATGCGGCGGTCCTTATGTCTTTTCTGTATATGATACAGAGCAGGGAGAGCAGATCCAAGGGAGGATGGCTGTAGCATAGGCTGTCTAATATTATTAAAGTATTGGGAGTTCGCCCCGGCCGGTGGCGGAATGCTCCCATTACCTGTTTAGCTGACGCTCACGTCTGAGCGGGTGACGTCACCGCAGGTGAGCTACGGATAGCAGTGAGGGTCAAACTTCCTATGCGTTTCGAGTACAAGCGGTACTCTTCTATCTTGAGGATAGGTCATCAATATTTGATGGGTGGGGCCTGACGTAAGCTGTTTGAATAGGCGGCACTCCATATGAGCACTACTTCCTGTTCATTGCGCTACACTTCGTCTTGGATGATGAACTTATACATTTCATACATGCAGTGTCCCACTATGTGCTATATCTGGACACTTTTAACTTTTTAACTGTCATATTTAATATATTATGGTATAATGTTGTAATTCCTAATATCAGGCTGGCAGTGTCAATACATCTATTCACCTCTAGGTGGTGCTGGCATCACTAATATTTAGCTTGGGGTGTGCTAATAAAGTTTGTTAAAATTGGAGGAAGAGAGAGTTAGTTCAAGTGGAGAGAGAGAGAGAGAGAAGGAAGCAAGTGTATGGAGGAGAAGAACAGACCTAGTCCACAATGTAGCTGCCTTTTCACCCTCTGGGCCCTGATCAAGCCTGGAGAGGATCAATACAGTATTTACAGCAGCACAGCACAGACAAGTAAGTCTATGTCTGAGTATAGAGAAAGACTTGTGAAGATTAGAGCTGAGTTTAGACAATCAACTTCATAAACACCAGTGACCGGGAGAGACTTAACAGTACCTGGACACAGCCAGACGATTAATGGTGCCTAATTATCCTTTTTCACTACCTGCCTTCTGAGACATAGTGAACCTGAATACTCCAGGAGAGCATCATGCATAAAATAATGTAGCAGAGAGCTTGCCTGCCACGAGGGAGAACACCCTTATTGGATTGCTCAATATAAAGTAAAGAAAGTATTATATTCAGTATCTGAGTGCTAGAAAGTGGACCCAGTGTAATTCTATATCAGAAACAATCTATTTCTTGCTTGTAAAATAACATCATTAGGAAAACTCCTCAACTGACAACTGCCCAGCTTGATAGAAGGATTACTGCCTATTTGATATTTGGACTATTACCTTTTTCTGTACTAATGAATAGAGATGTCCCGAACTATTCGCCGGTGAACAGTTCCCGGCAAACATAGCTTGTTCGCGTTCGCCGCTGTGGGCGAACATATGTGATGTTCGGTCCGCCCCCTATACATCATCATTGAGCAAACTTTGACCCTCACAGTCAGCAGACACATTCCAGCCAATCAGCATACCCTCCCTCCCAGACCCTCCCACCTCCTATCAAAAAGCAAGGACAGCATCCATCTTAGATTCATTCTGAAGCTGCAGTGTCACAAATTTGACTAAGTTGTAATCGCAATTCGATTAATACAGGTTATATTAATCGCATTGCGAATTCAACTTAGAGCTGGGTTCCTAATGGTTGTATTGCTAGGATATAACGAAGATTGAGAATATAGTGCTATATTCGTCAATTCTAGCAATACAACCATTAGGAACTCAGATCTAAGTTGTAATCGCAATGCGATTAATAGAGGTTATATTAATCGCATTGCGAATTCAACTTAGAGCTGGGTTCCTAATGGTTGTATTGCTAGGATATAACAAAGATTGAGAATATGGTGCTATATTCGTTATGTTCGTCAATTCTAGCAATACAACCATTAGGAACTCAGATCTAAGTTGTAATCGCAATGCGATTAATACAAGTTATATTAATCGCATTGCGAATTCAACTTAGAGCTGGGTTCCTAATGGTTGTATTGCTAGAATATAACGAAGATTGAGAATATAGTGCTATATTCATACCGGCGCTGGCATACAGAGAGGGTAGGGGAGAGTGAGGATTATTATATGTATATACACAGGACGCTTATTATAAGATCTCTACCTGTATCTGGTGAATAGTCGTTCCGTGATGTGGTGTGATCCCGTTGTTCCAGGAAGCGCTGTATAGATCTGATGAGACGCTTCTTGCTCTAACTCTCACCTAGCACGCTGCCCCGGCCGGTAGCTAGCACACACGTGGAGGAGCCTGCAGGGATGAATTCATACTATTGGAAAGCTTCCACCTGTCAACCTGGTTGAAGAATATCCCCAGGAGTCAATTTATCAGGACCCGTAGAAACTGTAGCAATATAACACACTTTGAGGAGGAAACAGCAGAGCTCAACAGAAAATTCATCGAAAAAGGTTATAGATTAACTGATATAGAACCAATAGTAGAGGAAGTGAAAAAATTAGACCGTAGTGAACTAATAAAAAATATACCAATGAATAGGGAACAAGAATCCCCAGTACCAACAATTGGGAACGGATAGGATACAAAAACAAACAAAAATCCCAATCATAACCAAGTACAGTGAAGGAGATAGGGTCCTCAAACGGATCGTTGAGAGACATTGGGATATCCTGAAACTGGATAAACTGATAGGTGAAAGAATCCCAAAAGCACCCACTTTCATCTTTAGAAAAGCGCAAAACTTAGCATACCTAATAGCCCCATCTGTCAAAACTATTCTAAAGAAAAATAACACACAAAACGGAACAAAAATAGGTTTCTCCCCCTGTAAAATGTGCAGAAATTGTAGGGTGACTAGACAATATAACCCCATTTTGGAAATAGGAGATGATCCAACCACCTACAAAATAAAAAATTATATCACCTGCGACACTAAAGGGGTAATATATTTCATCAAATGCCCCTGTCACAAAATCAAATGAAAATTAGAATACAGGAGCACATCAGGAATATAAATAAAAAATTTGATGGACACCCATTATCCAAACACTATACAGAATATCATGGCAGTTCATTCACAGGTTCAATCTTTGGCGGTATTGAAAGGGTTAAAACAGATATGAGTGGTAATTATATCCAACAAATGTCACGCTGTGAAAGTAAGTGGATATTCAGATTAAATAGTCCGGCACCAAAGGGCCTAAATCAGGAAATTGAGTTATTTGCATTTAAATAGAGACATGGACCCCATATAACAATGGGCTGGGATGGCGTAAAATAAATAGTGGTGTGCCCCTAGGTTCCTCACCAGATACTGCAGGAAAGATTATGGGAATGGAAAACCTATTTAACCCCCAGGACTTGTACCATGAACTATCCCTGACGAAGGAACCCGTAGGTTCTGAAACGCGTTGGATGGAAATTTGTCCTTTGGAGGCACCCAGAGCGAAGTTGTGACGTCACACGAAGACGCTCCTGAACTCATCCCTGCAGGCTCCACGTGTGCGCTAGCTACCGGCCGGGGCAGCGTGCTAGGTGAGAGTTAGAGCAAGAAACGTCTCATCAGATCTATACAGCGCTTCCTGGAACAACGGGATCACACCACATCACGGAACGACTATTCACCAGATACAGGTAGAGATCTTATAATTAGCGTCCTGTGTATATACATATAATAATTCTCACTTTCCCCTACCCTCTCTGTATGCCAGCGCCGGTATTATATACATATATATATAGCTATTAGCCCCCTATTAAAGGTGAGAACAGGTTGGACACTCACCCCAATACTAGGCAGCGGCAAACAAGGTGATAACATCAGCCTCAGAGATATATCTAACGGCAGCGCAAGTGTCTCTGTTCATCATAAACTTAATAGTGCTATATTCGTTATATTCGTCAATTCTAGCAATACAACCATTAGGAACTTAGCTCTAAGTTGAATTCGCAATGCGATTAATGCAGGTTATATTAATCAAATTGCGAATTCAACTTACCACACTCTGCGTCAACTACGTAATTTTCCATGACAGTTTTGCCATGGATCCCCCTCCGGCATGCCACAGTCCAGGTCTTAGTCCCCTTGAAACAACTTTTCCATCACTATTGTGGCCAGAAAGAGTCCCTGTGGGTTTTAAAATTTGCCTGTCTATTGAAGTCTATGGCGGTTCGCCTGGTTCGCCCGTTCGCGAACATTTGCGTAAATTCGCCGTTCGCGAACGGAAAATTTTATGTTTGCGACATCTCTACTAATGAACTGGACTACCTGAAGACAAGTGATTTAAGTAAACGTAAAATTATTTTACTACAATCGATTCCTCACCTCTTCCACCACCAACATTTTCACCTTACGGTGCTGGCGTTATGAACACAGGGGCCTAGCCACCAAAGCACCTTAAGCATACCCATTACCATCAAGGGCACCTCAACTTCCATCTGGCTGGTGTTCCCTGCAAGAGAGAGTGCCTCGGAGGATTTAGTGCTTTCTTCCCCATCACTGCACGCCGGCCCAAGGTGGCTCTGCTAACCGTGAGTACCAAAAACTACTACTACCGCCATCGGCCCACCGTAGCCTCACGTATTTCCGCTGTGCTCCGGTCCGCTGCATACATAGCATCTCACAAATGCTCCTAATTAAAGGATCTGTCCCATTGATGTAATCTCTTTAAATGAAAGCCATCAAGCCATTGAGAATAGGGCCATAATCTGCAAAAATGTCAGCTTTAGCTAACTTTTTATTATGTATTCGTAATAATCGTAATGTAATTGATCTAAAACTCCCATATACTGTACATACAGTAGACATAATATGGTATTTATATAATAAACAATATGATAATGTATGAATTTTACAAGAACATAAGCAGAAATGAAAAAAAAAAAATTGAAGAGGCATCAAAAAATCTGTCTCAAGATCCGCATCGGTGCTGGAAAGATGGGCTTGGAGACTTGAAAATAATAGCTTCCTTCACTCTCGCTGCTTAATCTTCATCAAAGCTGTCATAACTCTGCTCTGAAAAGTACTTTTTTATAAAAAATTACTTTGAGAAAAAGACAACTTTTCTCAACTTGTTATTGATGATGTTTTTGACTTGTGTAATCTGTTATTTTCAAAGGAGGAAAAATAGGAATAAGTGTTTGCCACAGAACTATGAACTGTTGTGCAACTGAGTTTCAGTGACACATGCATTTGCTAAAAGCAATATGCAGTAGGGTCGTGGGTTAATTTTTCTATTTTCTTGATATTAATAAAATTGTCAAGCTCCACAAAATATAAGCTTTAAGTACTAGCAAGGATTAAAATGTGTGGTCAGCAGCATTCATATAGGAACTGCAATTCCCTATTTCAGCTAAAACTAAGAGATGAACAAATCTATCCATTGCTGAGCAAGACTATAGATCATAGAAAATGGTTCTGTATGACTATATTAAACTGAAGGAAATCTGTTACATTGATACAACTGTTAAAAAAAAATCATGATCAAGGTGAAATATTGTTATATTAAAAACTAGTATAAAAAATGTATAATGTTTAATCTAAAACATTTTTCCACAGATTTGTCTTTATTATATTCTCCAGGTAAAGAATGCTGATTGATACTGCAGGGATCTCTTCATTGCTCTCTTCTTCTATACTGCCTCATACTGGATGGAGCTACCAAATGACAGTAACGTGCACAGTAACGTGTTCTCCAAAATTACATTTTTTATTATAGACATTTTTTTATTTATTATGGGCATGGACCAAATGTTCCCTATTTTTACGGTGTGTTCATGAATTTGCAAACGCTTGGCAGCCCTGCTTCAGACCACACAGGTGGTTAGGGAAATAGTTCAATGGACCCCACTCTTCACCTTTAGGAACTACTTCTCCTTCAGACCTCTGTTCTGACCATCAACCTCTTTGGCTGCAGGTAGCGGTGAGCGAAGCTTTCAAAAATTTGATTTAGACGCTTCACCAAACTTTTTCAAGAAATTTGTTCCGAACTAATTCGTCACTAAGCATGTTAAATTTGCTATATCCTGGCCTACAGGGAAAGTGTATCTCGGTGTACATCACGGTGCAATGCAGCAACATGCATAGCTAGTCCTTTCTGGTAGTAAAACAGTTGCCCTGTAATGCCCATTGTGGGCACGGCATCGCTTCACATAGTGCGCATGCCCCGGGCTTGTGGAGCAGTGCGCAGGTGCGGGATCTCGACCGGACCTATCGATGACGCAAGGGACTTGGAGGGCGGGCAAAGGAAGAGGCTGGGGAGGAGTAAAGTAAAAAGAAGGCAGAACAACCTGGGCTCCTACACAGGGAACAGCGCCCCTGGGCACTAGTGTGGATCGCGAATATTCTAATCGTGGATTTTTATTGCGAATATTGGCACTTCGAGATTTATTTTTCATCAGTAATCTCCCTTCTTGCTTGTGGGCCAATGAGAAGGCTGCAATAGCTTTGTCAGAGCTTAGCAACATCCCTAGCAACCAATAGGAAAGTTGCCTACCCCTTACTATATAGTGAACTCCCCAGCAGCCATTTTCAGCATTATTTTTTTTTTGCAGTTCTGAGAGAGAGAGAGCAGTGTCATTGCTGTGCTCTGTGCTTTGCTGTGTCATTACATTAGATAGTTAGTTAGATAGCTTATATATATAATAGAGATAGTCAGTGGGAGATAGTCAGTGTAGGTTATATAGTGATATAGTGTAGCTGGTTCCAGTGCAGGGTGTTAGGTAGTGTGATATGAATAACAGTTTCTCGGCTGTCCATACACACATGCTACAGACATAGTGCTCTGATGTCATAACAATTCTTAGTGCACCAATCAGTAATATTATGCGAAAAATTCATGAAATATTGTGAAAACGAATAGTGTCTATGACGCTCATCACTACTGGGCACTTGTGAGTGCTCATTTTCATATGGATTAAACTGTGTTTTTCCTGCCTGTGCAAGTCAAAACAAAATAACAAAGGTACCATTAGAATCATGTATAGGTGTGCTGCAGAGCCATGTAAGCACTATATAAGGTCATATAGTGGTGACAGACTCCCTTTAACCAAGAATTCTGTCTGATAGGGTTGATTGTGTTGATTAAAGGGGTTGTCCAGGTTCAGAGCTGAACCCGGACATATCCCCTTCTTCTACCACTCAGCCCCTCTGACATGAGCTCTCCCTTGCTGTGTGCTGTATCGCGCAGGGCAAGGGCTTTTTTGTTTACATTTTTACACTGCTAGGCGGAGGCTTCTTCCTAGGAGTGTTCCCGGTGATGTCACCGGCATTAATGGGCCCTAGGCGTTTTACAGACTAGGGCAACACTAAAGCCTGCCCACTAGTGCCACCATTTAATGTGGCATACAATGTAGTGGGCAAGGGAAAGAAGTGGGAGTTGGAAAGAAAAAAGCAATTATGCTACAGTTTTATGTTTTTTTTCCTCTACAACGTTCATTATTCTGAAAAACGGACCTACGCCCTTTATTGTCTGGGCCAGTACGATAAAAACAATACCACATATGTGTAGGTCTTTTTGTATTTAAATTATTTGCGCCACATCTTCTGTTTAAAGTGTGCGCATCCCTAAAATATCAGTGACATCCAGTACACTTTTCCGTAGATGGTGTCCGCTGCAGACAGTTAAATTATAGGCGCCACATCTCCTGTTTAAAGTATGCGCATCCCTAAAATATCAGTGACATCCAGTGCACTTTTTCCGTAGACAGTGTCCCCTGCGGACAGTTAAATTATCCGCACCACATCTCCTGTTTAAAGTGTGTGCATCCCTAAAATATCAGTGACATCCAGTACACTTTTTCCGTAAACGGTGTTCGCTGCGGAAAGTTAAATTATCCGCGCCACATCTCCTGTTTAAAGTGTGCGCATCCCTAAAATATCAGTGACATCCAGTGCACTTTTTCCATAGAGAGTGTCCCCTGCGGACAGTTAAATTATCCGCACCACATCTCCTGTTTAAAGTGTGCGCATCCCTAAAATATCAGTGACATCCAGTTCACTTTTTCCGTAGAGGGTGTCCCCTGCGGACAGTTAAATTATCTGCGCCACATCTCCTGTGTAAAGTGTGCGCATCCCTAAAATATCAGTGAGATCCAGTACACTTTTTCCATAGACGGTGTCCGCTGCGGAAAGTTAAATTATCCGCGCCACATCTCCTGTTTAAAGTGTGCACATAATTAAAATATCAGTGGCATCCAGTGCACTTTTTCCGTAAACTGAGTCCGCTGCGGACACTTAAATTTTCTGCGCCACATCTCCTGTTTAAAATGCGCGCATCCTTAAAATATCAGTGATATCCAGTACACTTTTTCCGTAGACACTGCGAACAGTGACATTACTTGTGGTACTTGTCCTGAATAACATTTCCTCATCACAAATACACTTCCAAATCCTACGCTACTGTAGGTGTGACATACTTTCAAGCATATATCACATTTAAAATGAAGAAGGCAAGCAGTAAGGGACGGGGAAGTGGCCGTGATGCTGATGGTGCACGCAGAGGCCTTGGCCATGGGTGCGGAGAAACAGTGCCTGCTGCCAGAGCACAAGAAATACATTCATCCAAGAAACCTACCTTCATGTCAGAGTTTGCAGAGAGGAGCAGGACACCACTCTTGAGGTCAGACCAGGTCTGTTGGATTACAGCAGATAATGCTTCCAGTGGGTTAAGCATCACCCTGTCTTCCACCAAGTCCAGTCTCAGTAGCCAGGAGTCTGGTCAACACAATCTTTACCCTGATACTCCTTCCTCCCACTATTTAGTCTGGCCAAACAAGTGATCCCACACTCGGACATTCAGAGGACCTCTTTTCATCGCCAATACTTGATTTGGCCCTCTCGCCAAGCATGCTTGTAGAGGGACATGAGATCTTGTGTTCTGATTCCCAACCTCTTGAACTTCCACAGTCACAAGAACATGACGTGGGGAATGGCAATTAGTGTTTAATGAGGTGGATGATGATGAGATACAGTTGCCAATGAGTCAATTGCAATTACTGTCTCAAGAGGTTGATGAAGAGGATGAGACACAGTTGTCAATTACTGAGGTTGTGATTAGGTAAACAAATCAGAAGGATGATCAGAGTGAGGAAGTGGAAGAGGAGATGGTGGACAATGAGGTCTCTGACCCAACCTGGGAAGGTGGAAAGCCAAGTGAGGGCAGCACTACAGAGGGGGAAGGATCTTCAGCACTGCAACAGGCTGGAAGAGGCAGTGGGGTGGCAAAAGGGAAAAGGCGGGTCACACCACACAGGCCCGCAACTGTTCCACAGAGCAACCCCTTGCAGAAATCTCCCCTGCCAAGGGGTAGATATTCCGCAGTACAGTGCTTTTTTGAGGAAAAATCAAACGTCAAAAGAATAGTAGTTTGTGACCTATGCTATAGAAAAATGAGCTGGGACATGAACACTAGCAACACCTCCACCACCAACATGATCCGCCACATGGCATCTAAGCACCGTAATAAGTAGGACGAACGCCTGGGTCCACAATATGTGTCTGCGGGTCACATCACCGCCTCCTCTTCCCCTGTGTTATGTGCTTGCTAATCCCTTGTCGAAGGCGCAGGCCCGGATTCATCCTGCCATGCACCTGGACCTTGGAAAGCACTATCATCGACCACATCCACTTCCGTGTCCTAGCGCAGCATCCAAATGTCCTTACCCCGGGCATTTGAATGCAAGTGCAAATACCCAGCTACCCACCCACAGGCCATAGCACTAAATTTGCAACTTTCAAAATTACTGGCCCTGAAAATTTTGCCATTTAGGATTGTGGAAACTGAGGTCTTTCGCAGCCTGATGTCGGCGGCTGTCCCTTGTTCCGAACTCCGAAGCCCCGAGCTGCCACTATTTTTCATGATGTGCCGTACCCACCTTACACCAACATGTGTCCCGTAACGTCACACGTGCCCTGACCAACGCAGTTACTGGGAAGGTCCACTTAACCACGGACACATGGACAAGTGCATTTGGCCAGGGACGCTACATTTACCTGATGGCACACTGGGTGAACATTGTGGAGTCCGGGAGCGAGTCGTACCCCGGGATGGCACAGGTGCTACCGACGCCAGGGATTGCGGGCTTTAATTCCATCATGGTTTCTGCCACCACCTACGTTAGTGGCTCCAAACCCCACTTCTCCTCCTCCGCCTCCTCCTCCACTTCTACCTCCGAATTATTCTCTTGCAGCACCAGTCAGCCAAAAGTCAGTAGCTTTAAGCAGTGTAGCACTGCAGTGGGGAAGCGTCAACAGGCCGTGCTTAAGCTGATCTGCTTAGGTGACAAACAGCACACCGCTGCAAAGCTGTGGCAGGGGATAAGAGACCAGACTGAGCTGTGGCTCTCTCCACTCAACCTCGAACCAGGCATGGTTGTGTCTGATAATGGCCGTAACTTGGTGGCGGCTTTGGAGTTCGGCAAGCTCAGACACATCCCATGCCTAGCCCACATGTTCAACCTTGTGGTTCAGCGGTTTCTCAAAACCTACCCCAATTTTCGTGAGCTACTGGTGAATGTACGCCGCCTGCGTGCCCATTTCCCCAAGTCACTGACAGCTTCAGCCGGATTTTCAACGCTGCAACAGCGCTTGAAATTGCCAGCTCACCGTCTGTTGTGTGATGTGAGCACGTGCTGGAACTCCACGTTCCACATGTTGGCCAGGCTTTGTGAGCAGCAGAGGGCAGTAGTGGAATACCAGCTGCAACATGCTATTATCAGCGTAACCATCCCACTACTGTGTCTACTCAAACGATCGCTCCTCACAATTAAGGATGATACTTTGCAGGTGGAAGAAGTGGAAATGGGGGAAGACATTACACAGGGTGATAGCCAGACCACCCTCAGTTTGTCTTCTCAGTGCGAACTGGACAATGAAGAGGAGAAGGAGCAGGTGACGGTTTCCTCCGCTACAGAGGGCAGTACCCATGGAAGTTTAATTCCATCTGTTTAGCGTGGGTGGGTAGAAGAGGAGGAAGAGGATGAGGAGATTGAGAGTGATCCTCCTGATGACGACAGCGAAGTCTTGACTGTTGATTCTCTGGCACACATGGCTGACTTTGTTAGGCTGCCTTTCCTGTGACCCGTGCGTTATACGCATTTTAGTCAACACGGATTACTGGTTGTTCACCCTTCTAGACCCCCACTACAAAGAGAACCTCTCATCTCTCATTCCTCTGGTGGAGAGGATGAGCAAAACAGTGCAATACCAGAAGATCCTTGTTGAAAAATTGCTCCAAAAATTTCTATCTGACAACGCTGACGGCAGAGTCCGTAGTTCCTTCGCCAACCGAGGAGTGGAGACAAGGGGAACACACAGCAGTTCCAAGAGAGGCAGTGCAACACTCTCCAAAGTCTGGGACAGTTTCATGACACCCTACCAGCACCCTCACCCTGATGTGCAGCCTAGTGTCACAAGGAGGGAAACATTTTGGAAGATAATGAAGGAGTATATAGCAGACTGTGTCAGCGTCCTCAGTGATCAGCGACCTCAGTGATCACTCAGTGCCTTACAACTACTGGGTGTCAAATCTGGACACGTGGCACAAACTGGCGCTCTACACCTTGGAGGTGCTAGCCTGCCCTGCCGCCAGTGTTTTGTCTGACCGGGTATTTAGTGCTGCTGGTGGCATTATAACAGATCAGCGTATACACCTGTCAACTGAAAATGCTGACAGGTTGACTCTTAAAAAAATGAACACGACCTGGATTGACCATGACTTCTCGACTCCACCAGAGGAAAGCGGCTGAACATAAAGGCACTTTAAAAGTGTTGTTTATAATGTACTGAATACACTGTATTCCCATGCACCCCTTCCACCACAAACAAGGGTATATAGTTGAATCTTCCTTTTCTCATCCTCCTCCTCCTCTTCCATCATATCAACATGCCTATTTGTCACATATAATGCCATCGCATATATGCCCTTCGCATATAATGTTTTACAGGGTCAATTAACATACAGGCACTCACATATAATTTTTTTAGATGGTCACTCACCTGAAGGAACTTGTATTTAATGTTTTAAAGGGTCAGATCACATGCAGGCCCGCACATAAAATCTTTTTCAAGGCTGTGTATGATGCCCTCCTTTATGTGTAACAAAGGGTGTATTAGAGTGCCGGTTACTTGTAATTTCTGGCAGCCCCTTTCACTTAGTGCATAGGCTTTATGAGTGTAGGAGTCTAACTACCTGAACAATTGTACCACAATGTGAATGAGGCCCTCCTTTATGTGATATACAGGCTGTATCGGAGTGCCTCTTCCTTGTAATTTTTGGCAGGACTTGCACTTTATATACAAATAAATATACAGGAAAGGCCTCATGCACACGACCGTTGTGTGCATCAGTTGCCGTTGTGCCGTTTTCATTTTTTTTTCCGCTGACCCATTGACTTTCAATGGGTCAGTGGAAAAATCGGAATATGTACTGTTTTGCAGCCGCATCCGTGATCCGTGTTTCCTGTCCGTCAAAAAAATATGACCTGTCCTATTTTTTGGACGGACAACGGTTCACGGACCCATTCAAGTCAATGGGTCCGTGAAAGAACACGGATGCACACAAGATTTGCATCCGCGTCCGTGATCCGTGGCCGTAGGTTACTTTCAAACAGACGGATCCGAAGATCCGTCTGCATAAAAGCTTTTTCAGAGATGAGTTTTCACTTCGTGAAAACTCATATCCGACAGTATATTCTAACACAGAGGCGTTCCCATAGTGATGGGGACGCTTCTAGTTAGAATATACTACGAACTGTGTACATGACTGCCCCCTGCTGCCTAGCAGCACCCGATCTCTTACAGGGGGCTGTGATCCGCACAATTAACCCCTCAGGTGCTGCACCTGAGGGGTTAATTGTGCATATCATAGCCCCCTATAAGAGATCAGGGGATTCCAGGCAGCAGGGGCAGACCCCCCTCCCTCCCTCCCCAGTTTTAATTTCATTGGTGGCCAGTGCAGCCCCCCCCCCCCCGGCTCCCCCTCCATCTATTCTAATATCATTGGTGGCCAGTGTGCGGCATCCCCCGACCCCCCCCTCTATTGTATTATCATTGGTGGCCAGTGTGCGGCCCCCCCGGCCCCCCCTTTATTGTATTAATATCATTGGTGGCCAGTGTGCGGCCTACCCCCCCCCCCCCGATCATTGGTGGCAGCGGAGAGTTCCGATCGGAGTCCCAGTTTAATCGCTGGGGCTCCGATCGGTAACCATGGCAACCAGGACGCTACTGCAGGCCTGGTTGCCATGGTTACTTAGCAATATTACAATATTAGAAGCATCATACTTACCTGCTGCGCTGTCTGTGACCGGCCGGGAGCTCCTCCTACTGGTAAGTGACAGATCATTAAGCAATGCGCCGCACAGACCTGTCACTTACTTAGTAGGAGGAGCTCCCGGTCGGTCACAGACAGCGCAGCAGGTAAGTATGATGCTTCTAATATTGTAATATTGCTAAGTAACCATGGCAACCAAGCCTGCAGTAGCGTCCTGGTTGCCATGGTTACCGATCGGAGCCCCAGCGATTAAACTGGGACTCCGATCGGAACTCTCCGCTGCCACCAATGATCGGAAGGGGGGGAGAGGGGAGGCCGCACACTGGCCACCAATGATATTACAATAGAGAGAGGGAGGGGGGGCCGGGGGGGCGCACACTGGCCACCAATGATAATACAATAAAGGGAGGGAGGGGGGGCCGGGGGAGGCCGCACACTGGCCACCAATGATATTACAATAGAGGGAGGGGGGGCCGGGGGAGGCTGCACACTGGCCACCAATGATAATACAATAGAGGGAGGGGGGGCCGGGGGGCCGCGCACTGGCCACCAATGATAATACAATAGAGGGAGGGAGGGGGGGCCAGGGGGCCGCACACTGGCCACCAATGATAATACAATAGAGGGAGGGAGGGGGCCGGGGGGGGCCGCACACTGGCCACCAATGATATTCAAACTGGGGAGGGAGGGGGGTCTGCCCCCTGCTGACTGGCAGCCTCTGATCTCTTACAGGGGGCTATGATATGCACAATTAACCCCTCAGGTGCAGCACCTGAGGGGTTAATTGTGCGGATCACAGCCCCCTGTAAGAGATCGGGTGCTGCCAGGCAGCAGGGGGTAGTCATGTACACAGTTCGTTGTATATTCTAACTAGAAGCGTCCCCATCACTATGGGAATGCCTCTGTGTTAGAATATACTATCGGATATGAGTTTCACAGTCTAACTCATATCCAACAGTATATTCTAACATAGAGGCGTTCCCATGGTGATGGGGACGCTTCAAGTTAAAATATACCATCGGATTGGAGAAAACTCTGATCCGATGGTATAATAGGGACTCCTGACTTCCTGGGGGACGGATCCGTTTGAAATTGCACCATATTGTGTCAACGTCAAACGGATCCGTCCCCATTGACTTGCATTGTAATTCAGGACGGATCCGTTTGGCTCCGCACGGCCAGGCGGACACCAAAACAACTTTTTTTTCATGTCCGTGGATCCTTCAAAAATCAAGGAAGACCCACGGACGAAAAAACGGTCACGGATCACGGACCAACGGAACCCCGTTTTGCGGACCGTGAAAAAATACGGTGGTGTGCATGAAGCCAAAGTATGTTTCCTATAAATTTTTCCTCTAAAATCAATTTTTTCTTTGGTTTTGTGCTTATTATAGTCAGTCTGTAAAAGTGGCATACTATTCAGACAACATCATTCCCAGCAGAAGCATCCAGACATCCTCACCAGGCTGTTTCAGAGCCATGCCGGTGGTTTTTCAATCAATTTCTGACATTTTCCTAGGAACGAGGCACCCTCCCCTCTTCAGAGCAGGGGGTACGTGGTTTAATGCTCTGGTTCTCCTATTGACTTCCATTATACTCGGGTGCTCGGTCGAGCACCCGAACATCCCGAGGTGTTCAGCCCAAGCCACCGAGCACTCAAGCACTTCGGTGCTCGATCAACACTAATCTAAAGCCTTTTGTGAATGTACAGTCAGATCCATAAATATTGCGACATTGACACAATTGTTACATTTTTGGCTCTATACACGACCACAATGGACTTGAAATGAAACAAACAAGATGTGCTTTAACTGCAGACCGTCAGCTTTAATTTGAGGGTATTTACATCCAAATCAGGTGAACGGTGTAGGAATTACAACAGTTTGCATATGTGCCTCCCACTTGTTACGGGCCCAAAAGTAATGGGACAATTGGCTTCTCAGCTGTTCCATGGTCAGGTGTGTGTTATTCCCTCATTATCCCAATTGCAATGAGCAGATAAAAGGTCCAGAGTTCATTTCAAGTGTGCTATTTGCATTTGAAATCTGTTGCTGTCAACTCTCAAGATGAGAACCAAAGAGCTGTCACTATCAGTGAAGCAAGCCATCATTAGGCGGAAAAAACAAAACAAACCCATCAGAGAGATAGCAAAACCATTAGGCGTGGCCAAAACAACTGTTTGGAACATTCTTAAAAAGAAGGAACGCATCGGTGAGCTCAGCAACACCAAAAGACCAGGAAGACCACGGAAAACAACAGTGGTGGATGAACAAAGAATTCTTTCCCTGGTGAAGAAAACAACCTTCACAACAGTTGGCCAGATCAAGAACACTCTCCAGCAGGTAGGTGTATGTGTGTCAAAGTCAACAATCAAGAGAAGACTTCACCAAAGTGAATACAGAGGGTTCACCAGAAGATGTAAACCATTGGTGAGCCTCAAAAACAGGAAGGCCAGATTAGAGTTTGCCAAACGACATCTAAAAAAGCCTTCACAGTTCTGGAACAACATCCTATGGACAGATGATGAGACCAAGATCAACTTGTACCAGAGCAATGGGAAGAGAAGAGTATGGAGAAGGAAAGGAACTGCTCATGATCCTAAGCATACCACCTCATCAGTAAAGCATGGTGGTGGTAGTGTCATGGCGTGGGCATGTATGGCTGCCAATGGAACTGGTTCTCTTGTATTTATTGACGATGTGACTGCAGACAAAAGCAGCAGGATGAATACTGAAGTGTTTCGGGCAATATTATCTGCTCATATTCAGCCAAATGCTTCAGAACTCATTGGACGGCGCTTCACAGTGCAGATGGACAAAGACCCAAAGCATACTGCAAAAGCAACCAAAGAGTTTTTTAAGGGAAAGAAGTGGAATGTTATGCAATGGCCAAGTCAATCACTTGACCTGAATCCGATTGAGCATGCATTTCACTTGCTGAAGAAAAAACTGAAGGGAAAATGCCCCAAGAACAAGCAGGAACTGAAGACAGTGGCAGTAGAGGCCTGGCAGAGCATCACCAGGGATGAAACCCAGCGTCTGGTGATGTCTATGCTTTCCAGACTTCAGGCTGTAATTGACTGCAAAGGATTTGCAACCAAGTATTAAAAAGTGAAAGTTTGATTTATGATTATTATTCTGTCCCATTACTTTTGGTTCTTTAACAAGTTGGAGGCACATATGCACACTGTTGTAATTCCTACACCGTTCACCTTATTTGGATGTAAATACCCTCAAATTAAAGCTGACAGTCTGCAGTTAAAGCACATCTTGTTTGTTTCATTTCAAATCCATTGTGGTGGTGTATACAGCCAAAAATGTTAGAATTGTGTCAATGTCCCAATATTTATGGACCTGACTGTATATGTTCTAAAACCTTTTGTGGTATGTAGAAATTGTGAAAAGTAAAATATATTTGCCATTCAATGGTGCAGTTATATGTTTTAAAGGCTTTTGTGGCGTGTATTAGTGACAAAAGAAAAATATATTTGCCGTTCAGCGTTACAGTTATATGTTTTAAAGCCTTTTGTGACGTGTATAAGTCGAAAAGTTAAATATATTTGCCATTCAGCTGTGCAGTTATATGTTCTAAAGCCTTTTGTGGCATGTATTAGTGGTAATAGAAAAATATATTTGCTGTTCAGCGGTGCATTTATATGTTATAAAGCCCTTTTTGTCATATAATAGTAAACAAATATAATTAGATTTTCTGTTTAGCAGTGCAGTTATATGTTAAAAAGTCCTTTTTGTCGTGTAAAAGTGACAAAATAAAAATATATTTGCCGTTCAGCGGTGCAGTTATATGTTCTAAAGCCTTTTATGGCGTGTATTAGTGGCAAAAGAAAAATATATTTGCCGTTTAGCGGTGCAGTTGTTTGTTCTAAAGCCTTTTGTCGCTTGTATTAGTTGCAAAACAAATTTATATTTTCCGTTTAGCGGTGCAGTTTTATGTTATGAAGCCCTTTTTTGTCGTGTAATAGTGACAAAATAATAATATATTTGCCGTTCAGCGGTGCTTTAAAGCCTTTTGAGGCAAATATTAGTGGCATTGGAAAAATTTATTTGCCGTTCAGCGGTGTACAGGGAGTGCAGAATTATTAGGCAAATGAGTATTTTGACCACATCATCCTCTTTATGCATGTTGTCTTACTCCAAGCTGTATAGGCTCGAAAGCCTACTACCAATTAAGCATATTAGGTGATGTGCATCTCTGTAATGAGAAGGGGTGTGGTCTAATGACATCAACACCCTATATTAGGTGTGCATAATTATTAGGCAACTTCCTTTCCTTTGGCAAAATGGGTCAAAAGAAGGACTTGACAGGCTCAGAAAATTCAAAAATAGTGAGATATCTTGCAGAGGGATGCAGCACTCTTAAAATTGCAAAGCTTCTGAAGCGTGATCATCGAACAATCAAGCGTTTCATTCAAAATAGTCAACAGGGTCGCAAGAAGCGTGTGGAAAAACCAAGGCGCAAAATAACTGCCCATGAACTGAGAAAAGTCAAGCGTGCAGCTGCTAAGATGCCACTTGCCACCAGTTTGGCCATATTTCAGAGCTGCAACATCACTGGAGTGCCCAAAAGCACAACGTGTGCAAAATACTCAGAGACATGGCCAAGGTAAGAAAGGCTGAAAGACGACCACCACTGAACAAGACACACAAGCTGAAACGTCAAGACTGGGCCAAGAAATATCTCAAGACTGATTTTTCTAAGGTTTTATGGACTGATGAAATGAGAGTGAGTTTTGATGGGCCAGATGGATGGGCCCGTGGCTGGATTGGTAAAGGGCAGAGAGCTCCAGTCCGACTCAGACGCCAGCAAGGTGAAGGTGGAGTACTGGTTTGGGCTGGTATCATCAAAGATGAGCTTGTGGGGCCTTTTCGGGTTGAGGATGGAGTCAAGCTCAACTCCCAGTCCTACTGCCAGTTTCTGGAAGACACCTTCTTCAAGCAGTGGTACAGGAAGAAGTCTGCATCCCTCAAGAAAAACATGATTTTCATGCAGGACAATGCTCCATCACACGCGTCCAAGTACTCCACAGCGTGGCTGGCAAGAAAGGGTATAAAAGAAGAAAATATAATGACATGGCCTCCTTGTTCACCTGATCTGAACCCCATTGAGAACCTGAGGTCCATCATCAAATGTGAGATTTACAAGGAGGGAAAACAGTACACCTCTCTGAACAGTGTCTGGGAGGCTGTGGTTGCTGCTGCACGCAATGTTGATGGTGAACAGATCAAAACACTGACAGAATCCATGGATGGCAGGCTTTTGAGTGTCCTTGCAAAGAAAGGTGGCTATATTGGTCACTGATTTGTTTTTGTTTTGTTTTTGAATGTCAGAAATGTATATTTGTGAATGTTGAGATGTTATATTGGTTTCACTGGTAAAAATAAATAATTGAAATGGGTATATATTTGTTTTTTGTTAAGTTGCCTAATAATTATGCACAGTAATAGTCACCTGCACACACAGCTATCCCCCTAAAATAGCTAAAACTAAAAACAAACTAAAAACTACTTCCAAAAATATTCAGCTTTGATATTAATGAGTTTTTTGGGTTCATTGAGAACATGGTTGTTGTTCAATAATAAAATTAATCCTCAAAAATACAACTTGCCTAATAATTCTGCACTCCCTGTAGTTATATGTTATAAAACCTTTTTTGCCCTGTAATAGCGACAAAATAAAAAGATATTTTTCGTTCAGTGTTGCAGTTATGTTTTAAAGCATTTTGTCGCGTGTATAAGTGGAAAAAGTAAAATATATTTGTTGTTCAGCGTTGCAGTTATATGTTCTAAAGCCTTTTGTGGCGTGTATAAATGGCAAAAGAAAAATATACAGTCCTGATCAAAAGTTTAAGACCACTTGAAAAATGGCAAAAAATCATATTTAGCATGGCTGGATCTTAACAAGGTTTGAAGTAGAGCTTCAACATGCAACAAGAAGAAATAGGAGTGAGACAAAACATTTTTTGAGCATTCACTTTAATGAAAACAACGAATAAACTGAAACAGGCTGTTTTTCAGCTAATCAAAGTTTAGGACCACACCTCCAAAAAAAAACTAAACCCCCCAAAACAGAAATCCAACTTGCAAACATGAACTCAATAATTAGTAGTTCCGCCGTTATAGTTTATCACTTCAAAAATTCGTTTTGGCATGCTTGATGCAAGCGTTTCCATGAGGTGAGAGGGAACATTTCTCCAAGTGGTGAAGACGGCCGCACGAAGGTCATCTACTGTCTGGAACTGTTGTCTATTTTTGTAAACTTCCCTTGCCATCCATCCCCAAAGGTTCTCAATTGGATTTAGATCAGGGGAACATGCAGGTTGGGCCAAAAGAGTGATGTTATTCTCCTGGAAGAAGTCCCTTGTCCTGCGGGCATTGTGTACTGTAGCGTTGTCCTGTTGAAAAACTTAGTCGTTACCACACAGACGAGGGCCCTCAGTCATGAGGAATGCTCTCTGCAACATCTGGACATAGCCAGCGGCCGTTTGATGCCCCTGCACTTCCTGAAGCTCCATTGTTCCACTGAAGGAAAAAGCACCCCAGACCATTATGGCGCCCCCTCCACTGTGACACGAAGAAAACATCCCAGGTGGGATCTGCTTGTCATGCCAGTAACGCTGGAAACAATCAGGACCATCAAGGTAAAAAACTTTCTTCCACCTTTGAATATCCTATGTTTGGTGCTCTCTTGCAAAGTCCAAACGAGCACTTCTGTGGCGTTCAAGGAGACGAGGTCTTTGAAGACGTTTTTTGTTTTTGAAGCCCTTCAGTCTCAGATGCCATCTGATGGTTATGGGGCTGCAGTCAGCACCAGTAAGGGCCTTAATTTGGGGTGAGGATAGTCCAGTGTCTTGACGGACAGCCAATTGGATCCTCCGGCTCAGTGATGATGAAATTTTTTTGGGTCTTCCACTTGACTTTTTTGTTCCATAACCCTTTAGGATCATTTAAGAAATTCCGAATGACTGTCTTACTGTGTCCCACCTCAGCAGCGATGACGCGCTGTGAGAGACCCTGCTTATGCAGTTCAACAACCCGACCACGTTCAGAAAGGGAGAGTTTTTTTGCCTTTACCATCACGACGTGTGACTACCTAACAGAAAATGACAATGAATCCACATCTTTGCACAGATTTGGCCTTTTAAAGGCATGTGGTCCTAAAATTTGGATCAGCTGAAAAACAGCCTGTTTCAATTAAATCTTTATTTTCAATTAATTGAATGCTCAAAAAATGTTTTGTCTCACTCTCATTTCTTCTTGTTGCATGTTGAAGCTCTTCTTGGAATCTTGTTAAGATCCAACAATGTAAAATATGATTTTTTTGCCATTTTTCAAGTGGTCTTAAACTTTTGATCAGGACTAGGGATGAGCGAACCCGAACTGTATAGTATTTTCGTAAAAATCCGGGTTCGGGTTCGGTGTTCGGCGCTTTCTTGGCGCTTTTTGAAAGGCTGCAAAGCAGCCAATCAACAAGCGTCATACTACTTGCCCCAAGAGGCCATCACAGCCATGACTACTATTGGCATGGCTGTGATTGGCCAGTGCAGCATGTGACCCAACCTCTATTTAAGCTGGAGTCATGTAGCGCCGCACGTCACTCTGCTCTGATCAGTGTAGGGAGAGGATGCAGCTGCTGCTGTTAGGGCGAGATTAGGCAGGCATTTATTTACTGAAGTGATCGATATACAGCTGTGTATCATACAACCTCTGCTATTCAATTGCTCACTGTTTTAAGGCTGCCCAGAGCGTTTTTTAGTCACTTTTTTCAGGGGTGATCGGCGGGCATTTTGTGTCTTGTGGTGCGCCAGCACAAGCTGCCACCAAGTCCATTTTTAACCATCAATAGTGTTTTTTATTTTTTTTTGCTATATCCTACATCAGGGGCTTGGCTGTGCTTGCTATTTTATTGAGGGGTAAAATACAATTGCCAAAATAGCAGTACCCTAAATCTGGTGTTTCAGCTGTGGCTAGCCAATTGTAATACTGTCTGCTGTCTGCCGAAGCACAGTTTTTGTTCTGGGTTGAATACAATTCCCAACTTAGCAATTCCCTAAATTAGTGATTTCAGGCCAAGTTTAAATCTAACCATAAAAGGGTATATTAGATTGAAGGTGCGGATAGGGTCATCCTCAATAACTTCACACGCTACCGTGCATTTCCAAGTCAAATTCTGTCCGTAAAAGGGATATCTGTCATCCAGCGCCTAAATACTAGGCCTACAATTTATATTCAGCTAAATCTGTCGTTACTGCTGTGCCTGTATTAGTGTAATACGGTACCTAAATAGATAGCCAGATAGTGTTAGGTGCCTGTAAAAAAAGGCCTGAATTTGAATTCAATACATTGGGCCAAATAATTTTTTTCTTATTGTGATGAACGGTAACAATGAGGAAAACATCTAGTAAGGGACGCGGACATGGTCGTGGTGGTGTTAGTGGACACTCTGGAGCTGGGAGAGGACGTAGCCGTTCTGCCACAGCCACACGTCCTAGTGAACCAACTACCTCAGGTCCCAGTAGCCGCCAGAATTTACAGCCATATTTGGTGGGGCCCAATGCCGTTCTAAGGATGGTAAGGCCTGAGCAGGTACAGGCATTAGTCAATTGGGTGGCCGACAGTGGATCCAGCACGTTCACATTATATCTCACCCAGTCTTCTGCAGAAAGCGCACAGATGGCGCCTGAAAACCAAGCCCATCAGTCTGTCACATCACCCCCATGCATATCAGGGAAACTGTCTGAGCCTCAAGTTATGCAGCAGTCTCTTATGCTGTTTGAAGACTCTGCTGGCAGGGTTTCCCAAGGGCATCCACCTAGCACTTCCCCAGGGGTGGAAGAGATAGAATGCACTAACGCACAACCACTTATGTTTCCTGATGAGGACATGGGAATACCACCTCAGCACGTCTCTGATGATGACGAAACACAGGTGCCAACTGCTGCGTCTTTCTGCAGTGTGCAGACTGAACAGGAGGTCATGGAGGAAGACTGAATGGAAGACGATGCAGGGGACGATGAGGTCCTAGACCCCACATGGAATGAACGTCGTGCCACTGACTTTCAGAATTCGGAGGAAGAGGCAGTGGTGAGACCGAGCCAACAGCGTAGCAAAAGAGGGAGCAGTGGGCAAAAGCAGAACACCCGCCGCCAAGAGTGTCCGTCTGCTACTGGCCACCGCCATCTGGGACCGAGCACCCCAAAGGCAGCTTCAAGGAGTTCCCTGGCGTGGCAGTTCTTCAAACAATGTGCTGACGACAAGACCCGAGTGGTTTTCACGCTGTGCCATCAGAGCCTGAAGCGAGGCATTAACGTTCTGAACCTTAGCACAACCTGTATGACCAGGCACCTGCATGCAAAGCATGAACTGCAGTGGAGTAAACACCTTAAAAACAAGGAACTCACTCAGGCTCCCCCTGCTACCTCTCTCTGCTCTGCCGCCGCCTCGGCCTCTTTCTCCGCCTCTGGAGGAAACGTTGACACCTGCCGCCCAGCAAACAGAGGATGTACCACCACCACCTCCGTCAACCAAGCATCTTAACCTGTACACGGCAGCGTTCAGCTCTCCATCTCACAAACCATTTGAGAGAAAGCGTAAATTCCCACCTAGCCACCCTCGATCCCTAGCCCTGAATGCCAGCATTTCTAAACTACTGGCCTATGAAATGCTGTCATTCAGGCTGGTGGACACAGACAGCTTCAACAGCTCATGTCGCTTGCTGTCCCACAGTATGTTGTTCCCAGCCGCCACTACTTCTCCAAGAGAGCCGTGCCTTCCCTGCAAACCAAGTATCCGATAAAAATCAAGTGTGCACTGCGCAAACACCATCTGTGGCAAGGTCCACCTAACCACAGATACGTGGACCAGTAAGCACGGCAGGATGCTATATCTCCCTAACTGCACACTGGGTAAATGTAGTGACAGCTGGGCCCCAGGCGAAGAGCTGTTTGGCGCACGTCCTTCCGCCGCCAAGGATCGCAGGACAACATTCTTTGCCTCCTGTTGCCTCCTCCTCCTACTCGGCTTCCTTCTCCTCTTCTTCCACCTGCTCATCCAGTCAGCCACACACCTTCACCACCAACTTCAGCACAGCCCGGGGTAAACGTCAGCAGGCCATTCTGAAACTCATATGTTTGGGGGACAGGCCCCACACCGCACAGGAGTTGTGGCGGGGTATAGAACAACAGACCGACGAGTGGTTGCTGCCGGTGAGCCTCAAGCCCAGCCTGGTGGTGTGCGATAATGGGCGAAATCTCGTTGCAGCTCTGGGACTAGCCGGTTTGACGCACATCCCTTGCCTGGCGCATGTGCTGAATTTGGTGGTGCAGAAGTTCATTCACAACTACCCCGACATGTCAGAGCTTCTGCATAAAGTGCGGGCCGTCTGTGCACGCTTCCGGCGTTCACATCCTGCCGCCGCTCACCTGTCTGTGCTACAGCGTAACTTCGGCCTTCCCTCTCACCGCCTCATATGCGACGTGCCCACCAGGTGGAACTCCACCTTGCACATGCTGGACAGACTGTGCGAGCAGCAGCAGGCCATAGTGGAGTTTCAGCTGCAGCACGCACGGGTCAGTCGCCACTGCGGAACAGCACCACTTCACCACCAATGACTGGGCCTCCATGCGAGACCTGTGTGCCCTGTTGCGCTGTTTCGAGTACTCCACCAACATGGCCAGTGGCGATGACGCCGTTATCAGCGTTACAATACCACTTCTATGTCTCCTTGAGAAAACACTTAGGGCGATGATGGAAGAGGAGGTGGCCCAGGAGGAGGAGGAGGAGGAAGAGGGGTCATTTTTAGCACTTTCAGGCCAGTCTCTTCGAAGTGACTCAGAGGGAGGTTTTTTGCAACAGCAGAGGCCAGGTACAAATGTGGCCAGCCAGGGCCCACTACTTGAGGATGAGGAGGACAAGGATGAGGAGGAGGTGGAGGAGGATGAGGATGAAGCATGTTCACAGCGGGGTGGCACCCAACGCAGCTTGGGCCCATCACTGGTGCGTGGCTGGGGGGAAACGCAGGATGATGACGATAAACCTCCCACAGAGGACAGCTTGTCCTTACCTCTGGGCAGCCTGGCACACATGCTGCAGTGCCTGCGCAACGACAGCAGAGTTGCCCACATTTTAACGTGTGCGGACTACTGGGTTGCCACCCTGCTGGATCCCCGGTACAAAGACAATGTGCCCACCTTACTTCCTGCACTGGAGCGTGATAGGAAGATGCGCGAGTACAAGCGCACGTTGGTAGACGCGCTACTGAGAGCATTCCCAAATGTCACAGGGGAACAAGTGGAAGCCCAAGGCGAAGGCAGAGGGAGAGCAAGAGGTCGCCAACGCAGCTGTGTCACGGCCAGCTCCTCTGAGGGCAGGGTTAGCATGGCAGAGATGTGGAAAAGTTTTGTCACCACGCCACAGCTAACTGCACCACCACCTGATACGGAACGTGTTAGCAGGAGGCAACATTTCACTAACATGGTGGAACAGTACCTGTGCACACCCCTCCACGTACTGACTGATGGTTCAGCCCCATTCAACTTCTGGGTCTCCAAATTGTTCACGTGGCCAGAGCTAGCCTTTTATGCCTTGGAGGTGCTGGCCTGCCTCGCGGCCAGCGTTTTGTCTGAACGTGTATTCAGCACGGCAGGGGGCGTCATTACAGACAAACGCAGCCGCCTGTCTACAGCCAATGTGGACAAGCTAACGTTCATAAAAATGAACCAAGCATGGATCCCACAGGACCTGTCCATCCCTTGTGCAGATTAGACATTTATAACTACCTCCACTTAACCATATATTATTGTACTCCAGGGCACTTCCTCATTCAATCCTTTTTTTATTTTCATTTTACCATTATATTGCGGGGCAACCCATAGTTGAATGAACCTCTCCTCTGTCTGGGTGCCGGGGCCTAAAAATATCTGACAGTGGCCTGTTCCAGTGTTGGGTGACATGAAGAATGATTCTCTGCTATGACATGAAGCCTGATTCTCTGCTATGGGACCTCTCTCCTCTGTCTGGGTGCCGGGGCCTAAAAATATCTGACAATGGCCTGTTCCAGTGTTGGGTGACATGAAGCCTGATTCTCTGCTATGACATGAAGCCTGATTCTCTGCTATGGGACCTCTCTCCTCTGTCTGGGTGCCGGGGCTTAAAAATATCTGACAATGGCCTGTTCAAGTGGTGGGTGACATGAAACCTGATTCTCTGCTATGCCATGAAGCCTGATTCTCTGCTATGGGACTTCTCTCCTCTGTCTGGGTGCCGGGGCCTAAATATCTGACAATGGCCTGTTCCAGTGGTGGGTGACATGAAGCCTGATTCTCTGCTATGACATGAAGCCTGATTCTCTGCTATGACTTGAAGCCTGATTCTCTGCTATGACATGAAGCCTGATTCTCTGCTATGGGACCTCTCTCCTCTGTCTGGGTGCCGGGGCCCAAAAATATCTGACAATGGCCTGTTCCAGTGGTGGGTGACATGAAGCCTGATTCTCTGCTATGGGACCTCTCTCCTCTGTCTGGGTGCCGGGGCCTAAATATCTGACAATGGCCTGTTCCAGTGGTGGGTGACGTGAAGCCTGATTCTCTGCTATGACATGAAGCCTGATTCTCTGCTATGACTTGAAGCCTGATTCTCTGCTATGACATGAAGCCTGATTCTCTGCTATGGGACCTCTCTCCTCTGTATGGGTGCCGGGGCCTAAAAATATCTGACAGTGGCCTGTTCCAGTGGTCGGTGACGTGAAGCCTGATTCTCTGCTATGCCATGAAGCCTGATTCTCTGCTATGGGACCTCTCTCCTCTGTCTGGGTGCCGGGGCCTAAATATCTGACAATGGCCTGTTCCAGTGGTGGGTGACGTGAAGCCTGATTCTCTGCTATGACATGAAGCCTGATTCTCTGCTATGACTTGAAGCCTTATTCTCTGCTATGACATTAAGCCTGATTCTCTGCTATGGGACCTCTCTCCTCTGTCTGGGTGCCGGGGCCTAAATATCTGACAATGGCCTGTTCCAGTGGTGGGTGACGTGAAGCCTGATTCTCTGCTATGACATGAAGCCTGATTCTCTGCTATGACTTGAAGCCTGATTCTCTGCTATGACATGAAGCCTGATTATCTGCTATGGGACCTCTCTCCTCTGTCTGGGTGCTGGGGCCTAAATATCTGACAATGGCCTGTTCCAGTGGTGGGTGACGTGAAGCCTGATTCTCTGCTATGACATGAAGCCTGATTCTCTGCCATGAGACCTCTCTCCAATTGATATTGGTTAATTTTAATTTATTTTAATTCATTTCCCTATCCACATTTGTTTGCAGGGGATTTACCTACATTTTGCTGCCTTTTGCAGCCCTCTAGCCCTTTCCTGGGCTATTTTACAGCCTTTTTAGTGCCGAAAAGTTCGGGTCCCCATTGACTTCAATGGGGTTCGGGTTCGGGGCGAAGTTCGGGTCGAGTTCGGATCCCGAACCCGAACATTTCCGGGAAGTTCGGCCGAACTTCTCGAACCCGAACATCCAGGTGTTCGCTCAACTCTAGTAGTGTCCTTTTAACATACCATAATTTGGTGTAGTTGGAAGGACACTATCCACATTACACTGACATACAGTACATAATATAAATCTGACATATTTATTACTAGATGACTTAGCTAAGTGTCAGGTAGCTAATTATCATTATATCACACTAAAGTTTAGAAATCCTTGGGATGCATTTTGAAGCCTCTGATGTTAAGAGAACTTTCCCTGCCTTTGGATATTGCATCTCTATATGGTAAAACAAAGAGATATTGAATCAAAGAAAATGTGATGGAGGTATTATAAACAGCTTCTAGCATAAGTATAGTGTATGAGATTGCTTATTGCTTCAAAATAATTTCATTTTAACTTATAAAAGCCTCCTTTTAGATTATTTTAATTGAAGATTGTTTTCTAACATAGGATTAAGTAGACAGCGCAATTGAGCATAGCAGAGTCTAAAATCAAATACATTATAGCCACTTGGATGTATGCATAACATTATTATTGTTGTCCTTCACATAAATAAACCACTGGAAATACAGTAACAGGCAGCAATTGTGTCCTGTTTGATGTATATTCTGAGAATTGTGAGATATTTAAAAAGACTATTATTTATGTCTTACATTCTAATTAGGAAAACAATATCAATTTCTCCATCTAAGAGATGGATAGTGTGGTCTATTTAATTAATTAAAATGAATCAATTATCTTCTGGTGAAAATTAAAATTATTAATCTTTGCCCAGCTGCCTGATTTTCATCAACAAAAGGAGCGCAATATAATCCTTTATTCAGCAGAGAAAAAAATGAAAATAGCTGCATGTTTCAAACATTACCATTTACTTACTATTTACACTATCTTATCTCCGTCATGGGTGGCATATCTCTAGACTATGTCTGATAGGTGTGGGTTCTACTTCTGGGACCTGCTCCTACTGTATCTCCATTAGTAATGAGCGGCAGGGGTCATATTCAAATTCCTGATATTTTGAGAACATTTTGTAGAATATTCGTCGAATATTCACGAATTCGAATATTTGTTATATTCTACTTTTTTTTTTTAAACAAAAAAATCGGCAAGGTAATGATCACGTAATATGCGAATATTATGCGATCAATACAGGCGTGGGTCAAAAACGAATATATAGCACTATAGAATATAGTGCTATATATTTGTTTTTAGAATATTCATATTTTTTTTCCATCTGAACACATGATTCCTCCCTGCTTCTTGCTTGTGGGCCAATGAGTCATTGGCCCACATCAACTTTAGCAGGGAGGAATCATGTGTTCAGATGGAAAAAATGACGAATATTCGATATAATGAATATATAGCACTATATTCTAAATATTAGCAAATTCTCAAAGTGGCGATATTCGAGATAAAAATTTGCTTTTCGAATATTCGTGCTCAACACTAATCTCCAGAAGTGAAGGAGAGTGCATTGCACAAGCGTGGTCACCCTCCATTCACCACTATTTTTAGAACTCCAATAGTGGTGAAAAGATGGTGGCCACTCTTGTGTGGTGAGCTCTCCTTCATTTTGGGGGGCCACTTTAGAGATAGGTGCAGGTCCCAGAGGTGACATTACATATAGATCACACTTCCTCGCTGCAATACTGGACATTGGATATTCTTTGATGGGCCCCAACATCTCCATACAGCCTTGGTTGTGCCTTTGTAACAGAACACCAGCTCACCTCTTCTGTTCCCTGCCATCCCATTCCCTGATTTATCCCTCAGACTTTCTGCTCTGCTACTGGGTTGAAAAATTCAACTGACCACAGCTAAGTCAATCTTTCCCAGGCTACCAAAGTTCTGCGCAATGCTGTGATCAATAATGTTTCTTATGTTCATGCTGTCTGACAAGGTGTTTCATTGCTTTCTATTCTTTCACCCTCCTGTCAAATATATATTGATTACAGCCTTTCAGTTTGCTACTACTCCTGACCTTCGCCTGCCTACTACTTACAATGTAATCTGTCTGTCTAGATCCATGCTTTGGTTATGTGTCCCGTCCGCTGTTTTACTTGTATATATTAGCATCTTTAGTAGTGTTGAGCACGAATATTCAAAAGCAAATTTTTATCGCGAATATCACCACTTCGAGAATTTGCGAATATTTAGAATATAGTGCTATATATTCGTTATATCGAATATTCATCATTTTTTCCATCTGAACTGATTTTTTCCATCTGAAGTGAACAGTGTTCACTTCAGATGGAAAAAAAAGATGAATATTCTAAAAAACAAATATATAGCACTATATTAAATATAGTGCTATATATTCGTTTTATACCCACACCTGTATTGAGCGAGCAATATTTGCATATTACTCGATCATTACCTTGCCGATTGTCGCGTAAAAAATATACAAATTCACGAATATATGACAAATATTCTACAAAATATTTGCGAAATATCACGAATTCGAATATGACCCCTGCCGCTCATCACTAATCTTTAGCCCATACAAACTCCAGTTATTGCTAACAGAGACTCCTTAGGAAGTAGTGGGTAGCCTGTGAGAAGGTCTGCATAAGCTATTGGTTTATAAGGCATCAGCTTTTCCCACCAACAGTCTGTCCCTATTGGTTGCATAATTCTTTTAGTGCATTCGCTTTGGATACACAATTGTTAGAGAGCACATGAGGATGCTGATCTCAGGGGACAGGGACACTGGTGCAACGTGCTGCCCCCCAGGGCCCTATCGCATCCCAGGTTTAGTGGAATGCTGAGTCGTGTGGTGCGGCCTATATGTGTCATGGAGCTCCTACCTGGATACAGCGGGACTGCAGGCTTAGGCTCTGAAGAAAATAAAGGAGAATAGTTGAGTTAGGGGGAAGAAGAATAATTTGAGTCCAGAACTTGGTAAACTTTGACAGCAGCTTTAGTTGGATAAACTTGATTCCAGACAATATTCAGGCTTTTCTTACATTCAGGCTGCCTCTTGGTTCCAGTAGGCTTTGGCATAAACTGGCAGTCAAACTTAATAACTCTGCTTTCTCTCGTTCTCTGCTGGACTGAGAGGCTTGCTTAATAACTCTGCTTTCTTTCTCTCTGCTGTGCTAAACTCAGCTTGGGTCTTGTTACTGGACTTTCTGTAGGTTCTGGTATCCTTGAATTGGGGTGCTTTTGGCTGTTATCCCCCTCCTGACACTCAGTAAAGTAAATTAGAATGGAGTCCTGGTGCTCTACAAGCTACTTCCCTTTCATGGCTCCCGAGGAGCCAGCCAAAGGACACTTTCCTCTGGCTGCTATATCTTCTGGCATACGAAGAACACTTTTCTCTGGTTGCTATATCTTCCATACATCTGATTCCATGGCAAGTATAGCTTAGTCTGCACTGGCTGTTACAGGCACATCTGTCTTTGACCATGCCCAGGCTTACACTTCACTGTCTAGGCTAGAACTAACTAGCACTGCTGCCCCTCCCTTCTGGTAGGAAGCAGGACTGGCCCACTTCTGCCCAAAGGGGGGAGAATGGAATGGTGAGTTCTATTCTCTCTAAGTATCTGTCTCTCTCCCTGCCGTATACGCTGCCACCGGCTGGTGAAGCAGGCATATTACATGAACAAAACAGTAGTGATGTCGCGAACATAAAATTTTCAGTTCGCGAACAGCGAACGAGAACTTCCGCAAATGTTCGCGAACTGGCGAACCGGGCGAACCGCCATAGACTTCAATAGACAGGCGAATTTTAAAACCCACAGGGACTCTTTCTGGCCACAATAGTGATGAGAAAGTTGTTTCAAGGGGTCTAACACCTGACTGTGGCATGCCGGAGGGGGATCTATGGCAAAACTCCCATGGAAAATTACGTAGTGGACGCAGAGTCGGGTTTTAATCCATAAAGGGCATAAATCAACTAACATTCCTAAATTGTTTGGAATAACGTGCTTTAAAACATCCAGTGTGTGTATACGATCAGGTATGATGTTGTATCGATCAGGTAGTGTAAGGGTTACGCCCGCATCACAGACATTGACAGACCAAACTCCCCTTTTAATGCACCGCAAACAGTTCATTTGCACAACCGCAAACTCCCCATTTGCACAAGGTTGGATACCAAGCTAGCCACGTCCCGGTGATGTCATTGAAGGTTTCTTCCTCCACCCAGCCACGTACAACACCAAGGGTCCCCGAAAGGTCAATTGAATTGATTTTTCGAACGGGAGATGGTTAAAAAAACGCTGGCTCCCTCCCCTTTGTTTTATATCCACGGTGACTGCGTCTGCGCCGTGCAATTTACTGTCACACCCGATATGAGTGGTATTTTCTGTAGTACTATTCTCATCAGTTTAATCCCTCTAACGTCCCCAATCTGGGTGCCATTTATTGAATAGATTTTTCGAACGGGGAGATGGTATCAGTGGTTGGCACTGGCAGTGGGCACACTACAGTCAGTAGAAGCGGGCCTGACACACACTGGCAGCAGGCAAGCAACTGAAATTACACTAAAGTGTAAAAATTAAATGCCTTATTTATCGGCAAGCTACTGTGCCACCCGGTATGAGTGGTTGGCACTGGCAGTGGGCACACTACAGTCAGTGGAAGAGGGCCTGACACACACTGGCAGCAGGCAAGCAACTGAATTTAGACTACTGTCTAAAAATTAAATGCCTTATTTATCGGCAAGCTACTGTGCCACCCGGTATCAGTGGTTGGCACTGGCAGTGGGCACACTACAGTCAGTGGAAGCGGGCCTGACACACACTGGCAGCAGGCAAGCAACTGAATTTAGACTACTGTCTAAAAATTAAATGCCTTATTTATCGGCAAGCTACTGTGCCACCCGGTATCAGTGGTTGGCACTGGCAGTGGGCACACTACAGTCAGTTGAAGTCGGCCTGACACACACTAGCAGCAGGCAAGCAGCTGAAATTACACTAAAGTGTAAAAATTAAATGCCTTTTTTATGCAAAGTCCTGTGCCAGCCGGTATGAGTGGTGGGCACTGGCAGTGGGCACACTACAGTCAGTGGAAGTCAGCCTGACACACACTGGCAGGCAACTAACCTTAGATTAAAGTGTAAAAATTAAGTGCCTATTTTTTAAGCAAAGTCCTGTGCCACTCGGTATGACAGGGGTGGGCACTGGCAGTGGGCACACTACAGTCAGTTGAAGTCGGCCTGACACACACTAGCAGCAGGCAAGCAGCTGAAATTACATTAAAGTGTAAAAATTAAATGCCTTTTTTAAGCAAAGTCCTGTGCCAGCCGGTATGAGTGGTGGGCACTGGCAGTGGGCACACTACAGTCAGTGGAAGTCAGCCTGACACACACTGGCAGGCAACTAACCTTAGATTAAAGTGTAAAAATTAAGTGCCTATTTTTTAAGCAAAGTCCTGTGCCACTCGGGATGACAGGGGTGGGCACTGGCAGTGGGCACACTACAGTCAGTTGAAGTCGGCCTGACACACACTGGCAGGCAACTAACCTTAGATTAAAGTGTAAAAATGAAGTGCCTTTTTTTTAAGCAAAGTCCTGTGCCACACGGGATGACAGGGGTGGGCACTGGCAGTGGGCACACTACAGTCAGTTGAAGTCGGCCTGACACACACTAGCAGCAGGCAAGCAGCTGAAATTACACTAAAGTGTAAAAATTAAATGCCTTTTTTATGCAAAGTCCTGTGCCAGCCGGTATGAGTGGTGGGCACTGGCAGTGGGCACACTACAGTCAGTGGAAGTCAGCCTGACACACACTGGCAGGCAACTAACCTTAGATTAAAGTGTAAAAATTAAGTGCCTTTTTTTAAGCAAAGTCCTGTGCCACACGGAATGACAGGGGTGAGCACTGGCAGTGGGCACACTACAGTCTGTGGGCCTGCAGCTCCTCACACACAGGCAGGCCAGGCAACTGCAATATGTATATAAAGGAAAAAAAAAAAGCAGACTAATGTTGCAGCCCTAAAAAGGGCTTTTTGGGGTGCTGTCAGGACGCTGTCCTTACAGCAGAGATCAGATGAGTCTTTCAGGACTGGAGTGGACACTGAATTCACTAGCCTAGCTATCGATTTTCCCAATTAAATCAGCAGCAGTTACAGTCTCCCTCCTCTCACTAAGACTGCAGCTTCAGAATGAATCTAAAATGGATGCTGTGCAGGAGGTGGGAGGGTCTGGGAGGGAGGGTATGCTGCTGATTGGCTGGAATGTGTCTGCTGACTGTGAGGTACAGGGTCAAAGTTTGCTCAATGATGATGTATAGGAGGCGGACCGAACATCGCATGTGTTCGCCCGGCAGAGGCGAACGCAGTGGCGTAACTAGAGTGTTATGGGCCCCAGTGCAAACTTTGGATCGGGCCCCCCCCCCCCCCCCCCCTTTTTACAAAGAAGCGGCAGATTTTCTTACGAAGGGCTCTTTCCCGTGTGGCTAGTCCGCTGCGTGAATGAGGGCCAAGCTCCATTCCGGACAGCAGAGACACGGAGCAGTAACATGACTGATAACGCTCCGTGCCTCTCTGTGACCTTTTTACTACAAAATCACAGTGAGATAAAGTTGTCACTGTGAGTTTGTAGCAAAACGATCATAGAGAGGCACAGAGCATTATCAATTATGTTACTGCTACGTGTCTCTGCTGTCCGGAGCGGGGCTTGGCACTCTTTCACACAGCGGATTAGCCACACGGGATCCGCTTGTGTTAAAGAGCCCTAAGCCCAATGCATGGCTACACTAACCCAGTCCTAATAAAATCTGGTCCTACCTCATCCAGGGTGTCGCTGGCTTCGGCGTGATATCCACTGGATCCAGAACAAGGTCCCTGTGGTGATAGAGAAAAAAATGAATAATCACATAAGGAAGGGATGGTGACTGCCCCTATGAAATCACCAGCAGGGGGCGCTGTGCTGGCCTGGTAGACTGAGCTATGCCAATGTATAGCAGGGTAATTTAGGACATTTCCCCTAAGTGCTACCACACAGTACTAATGCCCACATTGTGGCCCCTCACAGTACTAATGCCCACCTTGTGGCCTTTCACAGTAATTAAGCCCACCTTTGTTCCTGTCACAGTAGTTATGCCCAGATATGTGCCCCCTAACAGGAGTTATGCCAAATATGTGCCCCCTCACGGTATTTATGCCAGATATGTGCCCCCTTCACAGTAGTTATGCCCAGATATGTGCCCCCTTCACAGTGGATATGCCCAGATATGTGCCCCTCACAGTGGATATAGCAAGATATGTGCCCCTCACAGTAGTTATGGCCAGATATGTTCCCCCTCACAGTAGTTATGACCAGATATGTGCCCACTCACAGTAGTTATGCCAGATTATTTGCCCCTCACAGTAATGACCAGATACGTGCCCCCCCTACAGTGGTTATGCTAGATTATGTGCCCCTCACATTAGATATGCCCACATATGTACCCCTCACAGTGGTTATGCCAGATTATGTGCCCCCCCCTCACAGTAGTTGATATATGTGCCCCCTCATAGTAATGCCTTTATATGTGCCCCCCCTCACAGTAGTTATGACAGATTAGGTGCCCCCTCAGTAGAGATGCACACTTTTGTGCCCCCCCTTCCCCTTTGCCCCCAGTCTGCAAAAAAAAAAAAAAACATACTTACCCTCTTCCCTGATGTTTCACTGCCACACTCACATCGCGCTGCTGGCTGTACTGAAGGCAGTTTCCCGGGCCTTCAGAGCTCCTCCCACAGCCAGCAGCGCGATGTGCGGCCAGCAGAGGGAGCGCTAGAGCTCCTGCTTCACTGATGATCTGGAGACAGCCCGGCAGTGACAAGAACTGCCGGGCCGAGTGTATATGAGTGAGTGCGCGCGTCCCCCCTCTTCCTCCTCCCCCTCTCTGCGCAAACCTCCCCCACCTTGCCTCATAATATTAAACGTGTAATGGAGCGCCCTGACGGGGCTGGCATTGTCACTGTACTTCATGCCGGGCCCCGTCACAGCTCTTCATTACATGTTAGTACAGAGGGCCCCCTCCCCCCGCCGCCGGGCCCGGTCGCAGTCGCACCCCCTGCGACCGCGATCGTTACGCCCCTGGGCGAACGCGAACAAGCTATGTTCGCCGGGAACTGTTCGCCGTCGGATAGTTCGGGCCATCTCTACAAAACAGTTGCATAACAGTAATATCAATGCACACTTGTGAAGGACCTGGAAATAAATACACAGATGACATAGGTGTTAGCAATAAAAGACAGAAGCGTAGTGAAAGAATAGTAACACCATTCCGGGGTGTTACACTGGTACCTGGAATACTTTGCTACAACATCATATAGGGAGCCATCATTTTGTTAAGCTCAGATACTCTATGTGGTTATTACTGACACTGTCCATGATGATTCATAGCACACTTGTTCTATCAATGTATCACATCTGTGTTTGATGCTCTATCAGTCTTCATAAGCCAACTGCATTGAGGTTATCTTCTCTAGCCTATTCTTTTTTTTTGTGACTTTATTGTGTATATGTTTTCATTTGTACTATGCTTTACATCCATTTTAGAATTTTGGTATCCTGATGAACCAGTTGTACTTTGGAAACATGGAAATTACTAGTTGTGTAAGCTCACTGGGCCAGATTTACTAATTATATAAATAGCACAAATTTAGCCTGTCTAGTCCTTCATCAGATCACACCGCCTTAGAATGGATGGTAGTTGCTTAATTTGAGACCCAATTTGAGACCAGAATTGTGACGCACTTTTCGTGCAAAATGGTGCAACTTAGAAACCATGCCCCTTTCACATAATGCTCTGCCACTTTCAAATAAGTCCCATCCCCTTTTTGGAAAAAAGTACAGAAACCAAAGCTATGGCAAATTGTTCCAAAGTTGTGCCAGTGTGTGACATTTTTTAGACACATTTCAGGCACTGATACATTAGTAAATTTGGGACACAAAGTGTTATTAGTGTCCACTATTTATTAGCATGACTCCTTGTAGCAGAAGCACAGTGTTTGTTTACACTGGTCACTTTGGATTGTATTTAAAATTTGGGTTTATCTTTAACCTCTTTTCTATCAAGGATGCTGTCTATGCATACCTGGAAGTTTCGTCACAGGTCCACCTTTATCAGGGTGTTTACTTGGCTTTCATCAGGCTCTAGGAATAATGTATGAAAGAGTTATTATTCCCTTTGTGTCAAATGATGTACAGTTACATAAGGAATCAGTGGAATAGGCTCATGAGCTATGACTGTTGTGTGATACAGCTGACATTCACTGACAATGAGATGATGAGAGAACTCCAATCTCACTCATTTTAAACCTAAGATGCCATGGTCAATAGCAAAAATGGCATCTGAGAGGTTAGTTAGAGAGGTGGGATTTTTTTTTATTACTTTAAAAAATAGGATTTAAAATTGAAAGCAAACCTTTTTCAATTTGACATATATAAACAATAAAGAGACATAGTTGGTGTGTATTCATCCAAAATGTCCGAACTAATTAAAATATAAAAGTATTAATCATTAGTGTTGATTACTAATATTCAAATTGCTAATTTTAATCTCGAATATCGGCACTTCGAGAATTCACTAATATTTAGCATATAGTGATATATATTCGGAATTTCGAATATACAAGATTTTTTTTTTAATCAGTACACATGATCCCTCTCTGCTTCTAGCTTTTGGGCCAATGAGAAGGCTGCAATATCTTTGACTTTAGGAGTAGTGTTGATTGTGAAATTTCATAATGCAAATTTTTGTAATGGGAATTTTCGTAATGCAATTTTTCATAATCAGAATCAATGAGATCATGAAAACTCAGATCTGATGGTATATTCTAACCCCCAGGCGTTCCCATGGAGACGGGAACTCTTGTTGGGGAGGAATATGCCAAAGTGAAACAACTGTACAGATTAAAAAAGACGAATATTCTAAAAAACTAATATATTTGTTTTTTAGAATATTCATAATATGAAAAAACAAGAATATATAGCAATATAGCGAATATTCGAAAAAAACAAAAACGAATATAGAGCAATTTAGCTAATATAGTGTTATATTCTTCTTTGTCTAATAGTTGTAATTTGTTTCTCATCTGAGGTCCAGATTGGAAAAAAATTACAACTATAAAAAAAAAAAAGATTATAGCACTATATTAGCTAAATTGTTCTATATTCGTGTTTTTTTTTTCAAATATTCGCTATATTGCTATATATTCTTGTTTTAGAATATTACGAATATTCAAAAAACTAATATATAGCACTATATCGAATATATTCGTTTTTTTTGAATATTCGTCTTTTTTTCCATCTGTAGTCATGATTCCTCCCTGCATAAGTAACTTAAGCGTGGAGGAATCATGACTTCAGATGGAAAAAAAAGATTTGTCTTTTTAAAAAAAATCTGTACAGTTGTTCCACTTTGGCATACTCCTCCCCGACAAGCTTGTTTTTCTTGGGAAATTGACAATAAGTTTGATGTGTCACATGACCCTCTTCCTATTGAAAAAACAAAAGTTGGATTCAAAAAGTCTGACTTAAAAATGGCCGACATGGTCACCACCCATCTTGAAAAGTTTTCCCCCTCACATATACTAATGTGCCAAAAACAGGAAGTCAATATCACCAACCATTCCCATTTTATTAAGGTGTATCCATATAAATGGCCCACCCTGTATATATACAATTGGTCATGCAGCTATATAGTGTAGTGGTTAACATTCTAGGCTGTAATGAGGAAGGTTGTGAGTATGAATCCCAACAGAAATAGGGGTTAATTTAATTTAAACATATATATAAGTATTTAGCCATAATATATTTACATATATTATATTTATTTAGAATATATAATATATTATAATATATGTAAATATATTATGGCTAAAACATCTGTAGTAGTTTCCCACATATTATGCATTCATATATACCAGAAGTATGATTTTATCTAAAAATGTGAGGTAATCCAGTGAGAGCTAGGCGAGTGCGCTTATTGGTCACAATCCCCCCTGCTGCGCTGAATGTCCTTTCAGACAGGACACTCGACGAGGGGCAAGCCAAGAGTTCGATAGCAAATTGTGCCAGCTCTGGCCACAGGTCAAGCCTGCACACTCAGTAGTCCAGCTGTTCCTCGCTTCTCAGAGCGTCCACATCAGCCGTTAACCCGATGTAGTCGGTCTAGGCGTTCCCTGAGGCTGGATCCGGAGGGCGACTGACAATTTGTTGGCTGCAAGAATGTTCTCATTTCCAAAGTGACCAACACATCTTCAAACCACCCTCTTCTTGCAGGCCCGGTAGGATTGGTACCAGCAGCTGTTTTGCTGTGGGTGAAAATTCCTCTGTCAGCGCCCGCAACAGAAGAATGCAGCATCTCTCGCAGCAAGGCCTGGAAATGCTGCATTCTGCCAGCGCTCTGTGATGCTGGTAACATGTCCACCATTTTGTGTTTGTAACGGGGGTCTAAATACGTTGCCACCCAGTACTGGTCCTTGCTCTTTACAGTATGCTTTTAATACGGGGGTTTCTCTTCAAATACTGTAGCATGAAGGCCCCCATTTGCACTAAATTAGAAGTGGTGGAGCACCTGCTCATCGCCCAGGAGAATGCCGTCCTCGGTCTCCTCCCCCCAGCAACGGACAACACTAGGGATCCCCAAAAAGTTTAAAGTCCCCCTCAAAGTCTGCTCTTCTTGCTCCTTCTCCTCATCTCCCCCAGCCACCATCCTACTCTGACTCCTCTTCAGACTCCTGCTTACTAGTGATGGACGAACATCTGATGGGATGGTTCGAGAACTCGTTCAAATGTTCGCGAACCGCAAGTTCGCGGCAGGCCCCATTCATTTTAATGGCAGGCCAACATGAAAAACCTCCAGGTCATATTTGCAGCCACAAAATACTTAGTAGATGCCCACACATAGTCCCACAACATGGACACTGACATACCAGAAGTATTAAGCAAATCTGCAATCGAAAAGCATTCTTTTTTTATTGGCAAAATTTCGGCAAAGTATTAATCGCAAGAGTACATGCGCTAGGAAGGCGTGGCCTACAGCAACTGGTTTGCACCGACTAGCAATTAGATGGATGTGATGTTTGGAACGAAGTTCAGCGACGAAGAGGAAGAACTCCTGGTGACTGTAAGTAATCTTACATTAAAGTAATGTATTTGATTACATTTCACCAGCATGTCTGAACAATCGCTTTAAATGCATAAAGAGTGTTATCAAAATATCGCCAGTGCGACCTTCTGCGATTCAAATTTTTCTTAAGTGCACCAAACTTCACATTTTATAAGGTCTCACTAGATATTATTGATTTTTGCACTAAGTATTCCTGTGACTAGAGATTTCCCGAACTATTCGCCGGCGAACAGTTCCCGGCGAACATAGCTTGTTCGGGTTCGGTCCGCCCCCTATACATCATCATTGAGCAAACTTTGACCCTGTACCTCACAGTCAGCAGACACATTCCAGCCAATCAGCAGCATACCCTCCCTTCCAGACCCTCCCACCTCCAATCAAAAAGCAAGGACAGCATCCATCTTAGATTCATTCTGAAGCTGCAGTGTTAGTGAGAGCAGGGAGAGTGCTGCTGCTGCTGATTTAATAGGGAAATCGTTAGCTAGGCCAGTGTTCTGTGTCCACTCCAGTCCTCAAAGACTCATCTCATCTGCTGTAAGGACAGCGTCCTGACAGCACCTCAAAAAGCCCTTTTTAGGGCTAGTACATCAGTCTGCTTTTTTTTTTTCTCTCTGTAATATAATTGCAGTTGCCTGCCAGCGTGTGTCAGGCCAACAGCGTGTACTGTGCCCACTACTGCCAGTGCCCACCACTCATATCTGCATTTAAAACAGTAAAACAATTTTTTCTCTGTAATATAATTGCAGTTGCCTGCAGCGTGTGTCATGCCCACAGCGTGTACTGTGCCCACTACTGCCAGTGCCCACCACTCATATCTGGTGTCACAGTAGCTTGCACGCATAGTACCACTAATCTAAAAAAAAATGACAGGCAGAGGCAGGCCACCCCGCAGGGGCCGTCGTGGTCGTGGTGCTGTGATTTCCTTTGGCCCTAGAATAATGCCCAGTGTTCAGAGGCCACGTACCCTGAACTCAAAAGTTCTGAGGACATAGTTGACTGGCTAACACAGGACACCCAATCTTCTACAGCTTCCGCTCGGAACATTGACGCACCATCCTCCTCCAGCTCAGCTTCGGGCACCTCTCAAGTTACCACTCGCCCGCCTGCCGCCACCACCAACACTAGCACCACAGCTGCTTCACTTGATCTGTCAGATGAGTTATTTACACATTAGTTGGAAGAAATAAGTGATGCGCAACCATTATTGCCAGAGGATGTAGATAACAGGGATATGTCTCAGTCAGGCAGCATTACACACATGGACATACGGTGTGATGATGATGATGTTGTACCCGCTGCTGCTTCCTTTGCTGAGTTGTCAGATATAAGTGAAGCGGTTGATGATGACGATGTGTCCGTGGATGTCACGTGGGTGCCCGCTCGAAGAGAAGAAGAAAAGGGGGAAAGTTCAGATGTGGAGACAGAGAGGAGGAGGAGACGAGTTGGAAGCAGGGGGAGGTCGTCGCAAGGAGCTAGTGGCACAGTCAGACAGCATGTATCGGCACCCGGGGTCAGCCAGGCAGCACGCCAATCAACGCATGCTGTTGCCTCCACCAGAATGCCGTCATTGCAAAGCTCAGCAGTGTGGCATTTTTTTTGTGTGTCTGCCTCTGATAACAGCGATGCCATTTGCAACCTGTGCCAAAAGAAACTGAGTCGTGGAAAGTCCAACACCCACCTAGGTACAACTGCTTTGCAAAGGCACATGATCTCACATCACAAACGCCTATGGGATCAACACATGATGAGTACAAGCAGCACACAAACTCAAAGCCACCATCCTACTTCTGGTCCAGCATCTTCAGCCAGGTCAACCACTGCTGTCCTCCTTGCCCCCTCTCAACCATCCGACACTCCGCCTCTCACCTTCAGCAGTTCCTGCTCATCTGCCCACAGTCAAGTGTCTGTCAAGGAAATGTTTGAGCGTCAGAAGCCAATGTCACAGAGTCACCCCCTTGCCCGGCGTCTGATAGCTGGCTTGTCGGAACTCTTAGCCTGCCAGCTTTTACCATACAAGCTGGTGGAGTCTGAGGCCTTCAAAAAATTTGTAACTATTGGGACACCGCAGTGGAAGGTACCCGGCCGATTTTTTTTTCACAAAAGGCAATCCCCAACCTGTACTCTATTGTGGAAAAGGAAGTCATGGCATGTCTGGCACACAGTGTTGGGGCAAGGGTCCATCTGACCACTGATATCTGGTCTGAAAAGCACGGTCACGGCAGGTATATCACGTACACTACGCATTGGGTAAACCTGCTGACGGCTGCCAAGCATGGAATGCTTGCTCTGCAGAGGAGTTGGTGACACCGCCGCGACTTGTAGGCAGGCCTGCTGCCACCTCCTCTACTCCTCCTACTCCATCCTCTTCACTAACCTCCTCGGCTGAGTTCTCTTCTGCTGCTGCGTCTTGCTCCACATCAACTGCACCCCCCCAGCTCCCCAGGGGCTATTCCACATCCCGGATACAACAGTGTCATGCCGTCTTGGGGTTGACTTGCCTGAAAGCAGAGAGTCACACCGGACCAGCACTCCTGTCCGCCCTGAACGCACAGGTGGATCAGTGGCTGACTCTGCACCAACTGGAGATCGGCAAAGTGGTGTGTGACAACGGAAGCAATTTGTTGGCGGTATTGAATTTGGGCAAGTTGACACATGTGCCGTGCATGGCACATGTGTGTAATCTGATCGTACAACGCTTTGTGCATAAGTACCCAGGCTTACAGGACGTCCTGAAGCAGGCCAGGAAGGTGTGTGGCCATTTCAGGCGTTCCTACACGGCCATGGCGCACTTTTCAGATATCCAGCGGCGAAACAACATGCCAGTGAGGCGCTTTATTTGCGACAGCCCGACACGTTGGAATTCAACACTCCTAATGTTCGACCGCCTTCTCCAACAAGAAAAAGCCGGCAACGAGTATTTGTATGACCGGGGTGCTAGGACAGCCTCTGCAGAGCTGGGCATTTGTTTGCCACGTTACTGGACGCTCATGCGCAATGCCTGTAGGCTCATGCGTCCTTTTGAGGAGGTGACAAACCTAGTCAGTCGCACCGAAGGCACCATCAGCGACATCATCCCATTTGTTTTCTTCCTGGAGCGTGCCCTGCGAAGAGTGCTGGATCAGGCCATAGATGAGCGTGAAGAGGAAGATGAAGAGTTGTGGTCACCATCACCACCAGAAACAGCCTTATCATCATCGCTTGCTGAACCTGCGGCAACGCTGGAAGAGGAGTCTGAGGAAGAGGAGTCAGAGGAGGAATGTGGCTTTGAGGAAGAGGAAGACCAACCACAGCAGGCATCCCAGGGTGCTCGTTGTCACCTATCTGGGACCCGTGGTGTTGTACGTGGCTGGGGGGAAGAACAGACCTTCAATGAGATCAGTGAGGACGAGGAAAGGGACATGAGTAGCTCGGCATCCAACCTTGTGCAAATGGGGTCTTTCATGCTGTCATGCCTGTTGAGGGACCCTCGTATAAAAAGGCTGAAGGAGAACGACCTGTACTGGGTGGCCACGCTACTAGACCCCGGGTATAAGCAGAAAGTGGCTGAAATGTTACTGAATTACCGGAAGTCGGAAAGGATGCAGCAGTTCCAAAACAAGTTAAAAAGTATGCTTTACACAGCGTATAAGGGTGATGTCACAGCACAATGGAAATCTAACAGGGGAAGAGGTGAAAGTAATCCTCCTCCTACCACGACGGCAAGGACAGGACGCTTTAAAGACGTGTTGTTGATGGAGGACATGCAGAGCTTTTTAAGTCCCACGCATCGCCACAGCACTTCGGGGTCCACCCTCAGAGAACGACTCGACCGACAGGTAGCAGACTACCTCGCCTTAACTGCAGATATCGACACTCTGAGGAACGATGAACCCCTTGACTACTGGGTATGCAGACTTGACCTGTGGCCTGAGCTATCCCAATTTGTGATAGAACTTCTGGCCTGCCCCGCTTCAAGTGTCCTGTCAGAAAGGACCTTCAGCGCAGCAGGAGGTATTGTCACTGAGAAGAGAAGTCGTCTAGGTCAAAAAAGTCTAGATTACCTCACCTTTATTAAGATGAATGAGGCATGGATCCCGAAGGGACTGACAGTGGGGGATGCATTTGACTAAAAAAGGCCTGATGCGATGCCTTAGGCTAAAAATGGTCCCCACGCTGCAGTATTTAATCTCTGCATGCCGGATGACTTGCGTGACTTATCCGCCACCAACTAGGGTTCAAGCCGCAATGTTTTAGGGCACTTTCTGCCTGGGAAACAAACACCAATTTTTCTGGCCGCTGCTACAGCAGCGGCTGAAACAATACCTAATTTTTCAGGCATGTGTACATGCCTAATTTTTCTGGCCTCTGGTGCTGCACTGTGGCTTCAAAAACCAAACAAAAAAAAAGGCACATACATGTGTCAATTCCCCTTCGTGATCGTTACCTTGTTGTGGTGAAGGGGCTTGCGTATCACAATGAAGCGATCACCTCTATGAGTGTGTTGGCAATGTTGGCACACCCCAGATGATAAGGTCGTTGCTTCATTGTGAACAGACCAAAAGCGAACGGCTGGATAATTTGTCATAGAAAAAACATTAATTTTCTTTGTGATCATCTAAGGTGATCATTAAAGCCTACTAGGCCAACAATGGGCCCACACTGCAGAATCATTGTTTTCTGGGTCACTTAACTGTCAATGAACTTCCTCAGCACGACCATAGGCTTTGAAAAACCGCCATTGCCTGCAATCTCCCGAACGTGCGCATGAGCACAGTCATCACTACACCAAGATTGACGCATATTTATGTCATAAATGTGTGTCAACTATTGACAACTCTTTGCGGTTGTTTGCGGTGCGTTAAACGGGGAGTTTGGTCTGTCACTGTGAAGCGGGCGTAACCCTTACACTACCTGATCGATACAACATCATACCTGATCGTATTTACACACTGGATGTTTTAAAGCACGTTATTCCAAACAATTTAGGAATGTTAGGTGATTTATGCCCTTTATGGATTAAAACCAGACTCTGCGTCAACTACGTAATTTTCCATGGGAGTTTTGCCATGGATCCCCCTCCGGCATGCCACAGTCCAGGTGTTAGTCCCTTTGAAACAAATTTTCCATCACTATTGTGGCCAGAAATAGTCCCTGTGTGTTCTAAAATTCGCCTGCCTATTGAAGTCTATGGCGGTTAGCCCGGTTCGCCCGTTCGCGAACATTTGCGAAAATTTGTGTTTGCCGTTCGCGAATGGAAAATTTTATGTTCGCGACATCTCTATTGGCAGCCTTTTCTGCAGATGTCATTGGGAGATACTGCCTTTACATACTGTATTTTTATTCAGTTATTTGAAATAAAGCCATTTTGGGCACAATTCTTTGATAGCGTCCTAGTGTGGATCAGGGCGTGTGAAATACATACTTTAATTACAGGGCTTCTATTCAGGTATTTAAAATACAGCCATTTTGAGCAAACAAATTTAATTGTGGCCTAGTGTGGATCAGGGCGTGTGAGATTCCCCCTATATCTACAGGGGTTCTATTCAGGTATTTGAAATACAGCCATTTTGGGCAAACAAAATTGAAAGAAGGTCTAGTCTGGTTTAGGGCGTGTGAAATAAACCCTTTAAATACAGGGGTTTGATTCTTTTATTAATAAAACGTCATTTTTTTGCGCAAAATACAATTTTTTTCAGGCCTTGCAGCATCTTGATGTTTGAAATTCCAGGGTTATATACTGCTGCCATGTTCAGGTATTAAACAAACACCTGTTTGGGCAAAAAAAAGTTTATTTGGCAGCCTTTGCTGCATATGTCATTGTGAGATACACCCTTTATATATTTGGGTTATATTCAGATATTTGAAATACAACCATTTTGCGCACAAATCTTTAATTGAGGCCTAGTGTGGGTCAGGCCGTGTGAGATACACCCTGTATATACAGGGATTATATTCTTCTATTAATAAAACACCCTTTTTGGGGCAAAATACCCAATTTTTCAGGCCTTGCAGCATCAGCACATTTGAAATTCCAGGGTTATATACTGCTGTCATATTCAGTTATTAAACTAACACCCGTTTGGGCAAAAAAAGTGAGATACACCCTTTATATAGTATGGTTCTATTCAGGTATATGAAATACTGCCATTTGGTGCACAAATCCTTAATTGAGGCCTAGTGTGGGTCAGGCCCTGTTAGATACACCCTGTATATACAGGGCTTATATTCTTCTATTAATAAAACACCCTTTTTGGGGCAAAATACACAAATGTTCAGGCCTTGCAGCATCAAGATGTTTGAAATTCCAGGGTTATATACTGCTGCCATATTCAGTTATTAAACAAACACCCATTTAGGCAAGAAAAGTTTTGCAGCCTTTGCTGCATATGTCATTGTGAGATACAACCTTTACATAGTGTGGTTCTATTCAGATATTTGAAATACCGCCATTTGGTGCACAAATCTTTAATTGAGGCCTAGTGTGGGTCAGGCCGTGTGAGATACACCCTTTAAATACAGGGTTTCTATTCAGGTATTTTAAATACAGCCATTTGGGCAAACAAATTTAATTGAGGCCTAGTCTGGTTCAGGCCATGTGAGATACATCCTTTAAATACAGGGTTTTGATTCAGGTATTAGAAAAACAGACATTTTGGGCAAACAAATTTAATTGAGGCCTAGTCTGGTTCAGGCCGTGTGAGATACACCCTTTAAATACAGGGGTTTGATTCAGGTATTTTAAATACAGCCATTTGGGCAAACAAATTTGATTGAGGCCTAGTCTGGTTCAGGCCGTGTGAGATACACCCTTTAAATACAGGGGTTTGATTCAGGTATTTTAAATACAGCCATTTGGGCAAACAAATTTGATTGAGGCCTAGTCTGGTTCAGGCCATGTGAGACACACCCTTTAAATGCAGGGGTTTGATTCAGGTATTTGAAATACAGCCATTTTGGGCAAACACATTCCCAAAATGGTTCAGGGCGTGTGAGATACACCCTGTACATACTGTCGTTATATTCTACTATTAATTAAATACCCATTTAGGGCAAGATCCTAAATTTGAGAAATATAAGGAGAGCGTCAAATAAGGGACGTGGCCCAGGTCGTGGTGCTGCTGGTGGAGCTCCTGTTGCAGAGAGAAGATGTGGTCGATCTGTGCCATCTACACGCACAAGTGAAAACCCTTCCTCAGGTGCGAGTAGGCGACAGAGCCTGCAGCGGTATTTGGTCGGGCCTAATGCGGCTCTACGAAAGATGAGGCCTGAACAAGTACAGGCGATAGTACATTGGTTTGCTAACAGTGGATCCAGTTCCTTCACATTGTCTCCCACCCAGTTTCCTGCTGAAAGACCACAGTTGGCACCTGCAGCCGATATCCATCAGTCTTTCCACTCACCCCCTTGCAAATCAGCCAAGCAGTCTGAGCCCCAAGTCATGCAGCAGTCTCTTCTGCTTTTTCATGACTCTATTAGCAGGGTTTCCCAGGGCCATCCACCTAGCCCTGCCCAAGAAGTGGAAGAGATTGAGTGCACCAATGCCCAACCACTTATCTTTCAAGATGAGTACATGGGAGGACCATCGCAGCACGTCTCGGATGATGACAAAACACAGGTGCCAACTGCTGGGGCTTTCGAAAGTGTGCAGACCGACAAGGAAGGTAGGGGTGAAGACTGGGTGGAAGATGATGTGGAGGACGATGAGGTCCTCGACCCCACATGCAATCAAGGTCATGCGAGTGACCTATGTAGTTCGGAGGAAGAGGCGGTGGTCGCACAGAGCCACCAGCACAGCAGAAGAGGGAGAAGGGTGCAAAAGCGGAGCGGCCGTCCTCTAGACAGTATGCCTGCTACTGCCCACCGCAGCAAGGGACCGAGCACACCAAAGCCAGCTCCAAAGAGTTCCCTGGCGTGGCAGTTCTTCAGACAATGTGTTGACGACAAGACACGAGAGGTTTGCACGCTGTGCAATCAGAGCCTGAAGCGAGGCATAAACGTTCTCAACCTGAGCACAACCTGCATGACCAGGCATTTAAGTGCTAAGCATGAGCAGCAGTAGAGTAGACACCTCAAAAACCAAGAAAGGTCTCTGGCTCCTCCTGCTTCCTCTTCTGCTGCAGTCTCAGCCTCTTTATTCACCTCTGGAGTGACAGTGCCACCTGCCACCCCGCAAACAGAGGATGTGCCAGCAACACCACCACCTGGGTCACCAAGCATCTCCACAATGTCCCACGGAAGCGTTCAGCTCTCCATCTCCCAAACACTGGAGGGGAAGAGGAAGTACCCCCCTACCCACCCGCGATCCCTAGCCCTAAATGCTAGCATTTCTAAATTACTGGCCTTTGAAATGCTGCCATTCCGTCTGGTGGAGACTGAAAGTTTTAAAGGCCTTATGATGGTGGCTGTGCCACAGTACGTCGTTCCTAGCCGGTGCACCTCACTACGGATACGTGGACCAGTAAGCACGGTCAGGGACGTTATATCTCCATAACAGCACACTGGGTAAATGCAGTGGCAGCTGGGCCTGAGGCGGATAGCAGTTTTGCGCATGTCCTTCCACCACCGAGGATTGCAGGTCACTTCAGTTTGCCTTCTGTTGCTTCCTCCTCCTACTCCGCTTCCTCATCCTCTACCGGCTCCTCATCCGGTCAGTGTAACACCTTCACCACCAACTTCAGCACAGCCAGGGGTAAACAACAGCAGGCTGTTTTAAATTTTATCTGTTTTGGGGACAAACCCCACACCGCGCAGGAGCTGTGGACGGGCCTTGAACAACAGACCGACGAGTGGTTTTTGCCAGTGAGCCTTAAGCCCGGCCTGGTGGTGTGCGATAATGGGCGAAATCTCGTAGCAGCTCTGGGACTAGCCGATTTGACGCACATCTCTTGCCTGGCTCATGTGCTGAATTTGGTGGTGCAGAGATTCCTTAACCACCTCACGTCCGCCCATAGGATATAAACGTCCTATGGGTGGACGTCTATTTCTGACAGCACGTTTTAAAACGTCCTGTCAGAAATAGCAGCTGCACGCTAATCGTGCAGCTGCTGATCGGGTTGCCCGCTGTCAGTGACAGCAGGGCAACCCTAAGACAAGGCAGGGACAGTGCCCAGGTGTCCCTGCCTTCACGATCGCTGCAGACACAGCGCTCACCGAGCGCTGTGTCTGCAGAGCAGGAAGCGTTGTGCGCTTCCTGTTCCGGCCCGGCGGTCATGTGACCGCCGTGACCGGAGAGTGCAGGGGCTGTGTGAGGTCTCTCAGAGACCTCGATCAGCCCTGCTGTGAGGCTGTACAGCGCAGGATTGCTGCTGTACAGCCTCTATAGGGGTGTATTTGTCCTGTAACTGGGGCTACTATGTCAGTGTAAAAAAAAATAAAAAGTGAAGTAAATGTCCCCCAGAGGTCTTGTATGACCTTATGGGGGACGAAAAGTGTAAAATAAAAATAAAATAAAGGGTTGAAAAAATAAAATAAAAAAAAGTTTCACATGTAAAAAAAAAAAAAATCCCAAGTAAGGAATAAAAAAAAAAAAAAAAAAATAGAAAAAATAAAATAAACATATTTAGTATTGCCGCGTCCGTAAAAACCAGCTCTATAAAAATATCACATGACCTAACCCCTCGGGTGAACACCGTAAAAAATAAATAAAAAAAACTGTGTCAAAACAAGCAATTTTTGTCACCTTGCATCACAAAAGGTGCAACACCAAGTGATCAAAAACGCGTATGTCCCACAAAATAGTACCAATAAAACCGTCACCTCATCCCGCAAAAAATGAGCCCCTACATAAGAAAATCTCTCCAAAAATAAAAAAACTATAGCTCTTAGAACATGAGACACTAAAACATCATTTTTTTGGTTTCAAAAATGCTATTATTGTGTTAAAGTGAAACAAATAAAAAAAATTATACATATTAGGTATTGCCGCGTCCGTAAAAACCAGCTCTATAAAAATATCACATGACCTAACCCCTCGGGTGAACACCGTAAAAAAAAAATATATATAAAACTGTGTCAAAACAAGCAATTTTTGTCACCTTGCATCACAAAAGGTGCAACATCAAGTGATCAAAAACGCGTATGTCCCACAAAATGGTACCAATAAAACCATCACCTCATCCCGCAAAAAATGAGCCCCTACATAAGAAAATCTCTCAAAAAATAAAAAAACTATAGCTCTCAGAACATGGACACATTAAAACATAAATTTTTGTTTTCAAAAATACTAATATTGTGTAAAACTTTAATAAATGAGAAAAAGTATACATATTAGGTATTGCCACGTCCGTAACAATCTGCTCTATAAAAATGTCACTTGACTGAACCCCTCAGGTGAACGCTGTGAAAATAAATAAATAGAAACTGTGCTAAAACAACAAATTTTTTGGTCACCTTGCCCCATAAAGTGTTATAATGAATGATCAAAAAATCATATGTACCCAAAAATAGTACTAATAAAACTGGCACCTTATCCCCTAGTTTCCAAAATGGGGTCACTTCTTGGGAGTTTCTACTGTAAGGGTGCATCAGGGGGCTTCAAATGGGACATGGCATCTAAAAACCATGTGGAGTTCCTTTCCTTCTGCGCCCTGCCGTGTACCTATACAGAAGTTTATGACCACATGTGGGGTGTTTCTGTAAACCGCAGAATCTGGGTAATAAATATTGAGTTTTGTTTGGCTGTTAACCATCGATGTGTTAAAGAAAAAAATTGATTAAAATGGAAAATCTGCCAAAAAAGTGAAATTTAAAAATTTGATCTCCATTTTCCTTTAATTCTTGTGGAACGCCTAAAGGGTTAACAAAGTTTGTAAAATCGGTTTTGAATACCTTGAGGGGTGTAGTTTCTACAATGGGGTCATTTATGGGGGTATCCACTATGTAGGCCCCACAAAGTGACTTCAGACCTGAACTGGTCCTTATAAAGTGGGTTTTGGCAATTTTCTTAAAAATTTGAAGAATTGCTTCTAAACTTCTAAGCCTTCTAACGTCCTAAAAAAGTAAAATGACATTTCCAAAATGATGCCAACATAAAGTAGACATATGGGGAATGTTAAATAATAAATATTTTATGAGGTATCACTTTCTGTTTTAAAAGCAGAGAAATTAAAATTTAGAAAATTGCGAATTTTTCAAATTTTTGGGTAAATTTGGGATTTTTTCATAAATAAAGGTGAAATATTTTGACTCAAATTTATGACTATCATGAAGTACAATGTGTCACGAGAAAACAATCTCTGAATGACTTGGATAAATAAAGGCGTTCCAAAGTTATTACCACATTGAGATATGTCAGTTTTGCAAAATTTGGCCTGGTCAGGAAGGGGGCAAAGGGCCCAGATGGGAAGTGGTTAAAAATTACCCCGATATGTCAGAGCTGCTGCATAAAGTGAGGGCCGTCTGTGCGTGCTTTCGCCGTTCTCACCCTGCTGCTGCTCTCTTCTCAGCACTGCAGCGTAACTTCAGCCTTCCCGCTCACCGCCTCATATGCGACGTGCCCACAAGGTGGAACTCCACCTTGCACATGCTGGCCAGACTGTGCGAGCAGCAGCAGGCGATAGTGGAGTTTCAGCTGCAGCACGCACGGGTGAGTCGCTCGGCGGAACAGCACCACTTCACCACCAATGACTGGGCCTCCATGCGAGACCTTTGCTCCTTGTTGCACTGTTTCGAGTACTCCACCAACATGGCCAGTGCCGAGAATGTCGTTCTCAGCGTTACTATCCCACTTCTATGCCTCCTTGAAAAAAAGGTCCTGGCGATGATGGAAGAGGATGTGGCACAGGAGGAGGAGGAGGAAGAGGGATCATTTCGTAGGGTTTCCGGCCAGTCATTCACAAGTGGCTCCGAGGGTGGGTTCCTGCACCTACAAACGCCAGGTACACAATTGTCCAGCCAGGGCACAGTTCTGGAGGATGACGAGGTGGAAGATGATGAGGAGGAGGAACCATGTTCACAGCAGGGTGGCACCCAGACCAGCTCATGGCCATCACTGGTGCATGGCTGGGGGGATACAGAGGACACATACGATACACCTCCCACAGAGGACAGCTTTTCGTTGCCTCTGGGCAGCCTGGCACACATGAGCGATTACATGCTGCAGTGTCTCCGCAATGACCGCCGAGTTGCCCACATTCTAACTTGTGCTGATTACTGGGTGGCCACGCTGCTGGATCCCCGTTACAAGGACAAGGTACCGTCCTTAATTCCCTCACTGGAGCGTGATCGTAAGAAAGAACAAGCGCACGCTGGTAGACGCGCTGCTGGTTGCATTCCCACCTGAGAGCGGGGGCACAGTGGAAGCACAAGGCGAAGGCAGAGGAAGAGGTCACCAACGCAGCTGGGGCAACGCCAGCACCTCAGAAGGCAGGGTTAGCATGGCCGAAATGTGGAAAAGCTTTGTCAGCACGCCACAACAACCAGCACCACCAGCTGATATGGAACGTCTTAGCAGGAGGTAGCATTTCACCAACATGATGGAGCAGTATGTGTGCACACGCCTACACATACTGAATGACGGGTCTGCCCCCTTCAACTTTTAAGTCTCCAAATTGGGCACATGGCCTGAGCTTGCCCTTTACGCCTTGGATGTGCTGGCCTGCCCTGCAACCAGTGTATTATCTGAACGTGTGTTTAGCACGGCAGGGGGCGTAATCACAGACAAGCGCAGCCGCCTGTCCACAGCCAATGTGAACAAGCTCACATTCATTAAAATTGTCCGTACCTTGTGCAGAATAGACATGTATACAGGCACTAAGCAGCCATTGTTATACTGCAGCGCAATTGCTCATTCTTGTATTCTGGATATTTTAGAGTGTATCCTAATTTTAAAAAATAAAATTAAAACCAAAAACCTGTGTTGGCTACTTTGTCCTCCTCCACTGCCTCCTCAAACTCCTACTCCTTATGGAACTCCACCTCATAAATCTAATTTTTTATTTTATTTGTACGTATTTTATTTTATGTCATTTTACTACTTTGTCATTTACATTTTCGAGTGAAATTCACCAATTTTTAGGTGTATAGTACCACTGCTATATCTAGTAGACAGGTTAAAAAAAATGTATTTACATTTTCGGGTGAAATTCACCAATTTTGGGTGTGATGTACCACTGCTATAACTAGTAGACCGGTAAAAAAAAATGTTTATTAAATTGTCAGTTACACTTTCTGGTGAAATTTACCAATTTTTGGGTGTGTAGTACCACTGCTATACCTAGTAGACAGGTTAAACAAAAAAAAATTGTCAGTTACATATTCTGGTAAAATTCACCAATTTTTGGGTGTGATGTACCACTGTTATACCTAGTAGACAGGTTTAAAAAATTAATAAATTGTCAGTTAAATTTTCTGGTGAAATTCACTTATTTTTGGGTGTGATGTACCACTGCTATACCGAGTAGACAGTAGAGTTGAGCAGACACCTGGATGTTCGGGTTCGGCAGGTTCGGAACCCGAACTTGACCCGAACTTGACCCTGAACCCGAACCCCATTGAAGTCAATGGGGACCCAAACTTTTGGGCACTAAAATGGCTCTAAAATAGTCCTGGAAAGGGCTAGAGGGCTTAAGACCATGGCAACTGTTCTGCAAACAAATGTGGATAGGGAAATGACTTAAAAAAACATAAAATACTGAAAATTTTAAATAACAATCTGGATCTAGGAGTAGGAGGTTGAGGAGGCGGTGGATGTATGTATGTGGCGGTGTAGGTTGACGTGGCGGTGTAGGTGGAGTGGCGGTGAAGGAGGAATAGGTAGCCAACACTGATTTGTGTTATTTTTTATTTTTAAATTGGGATATCCCCCAAAATATTGGGACATATAACAAAATAAAACTAAGAATAAGTGCTTAGGTACAAGAATGGATGGTTGAGGCTTGTACAAATGTCTATTCTGCACAAGGTACGGACAAGTCCTGTGGGATCCATGCCTGGTTCATTTTAATAAACGTAAGCTTGTCCACATTGGCTGCGGCCTGTGATAATGCTCTCTGCCGTGCTAAACACACGTTCACACTATATACTGGCTGCAGGGCAGTTCAGAACCTCCTAGGCTGACAAAGCTTTTCCACATTTGGGCCATGCTAACCCTGCCTTCTCAGGTGCTGGTGGTGCCCCAACTGCATTGGCGACCTCTTCCTCCTCCTCTGCCTTCGCCTTGTGCTTCCACTGTGCCCCCTGCTGTCAGGTGGGAATGCTATCATTAGCATGCGCTTGTAGTCGCACATCTTCTGATCAGTAGATTGAAACTCCTCAGCTCTGAATTAGCTGCCATCAGAGGTGATATTCGCCACATCGGATCCAGAGTGGAGACCCTGGAAGAAAACCAGCAAAAAATGGCTGCGCACCAAAAAGAGGTATCTTCTAATATGGCTGAATACAAAGCGCATATCAATCTTCTGTACACGGCACTGGAGGACCAGGAAAATAGGGGAAGAAGGAATAATCTCCGGTTTAGAGGTATTCCTGAATCAGTCAGCCCCGGTGACGTCCCTGAAGCAGTAATGCAAATTTGCCTCCAACTGCTAGGCCCCGACACTGCACATGAAATTACAATTGAAAGAGCCCATAGAGCATTGAGGCCTAAACCAAATCCAAACGATCCCCCCCGGGACGTTATCTGTAAATTTCTCTATTTCCCGGTTAAAGAGGTGATCCTTTCCAGCGCCAGAAATAACCCATCGCTACTATGGGAAAACAACGAAATTGAGGTCTTCCAGGACTTAGCACAGTCTACTCTTCGGAAACGCAGAGCGCTGAAGCCACTTACAGATTGTTTGCGCTCTCAGAAGATTCTTTACCGTTGATCATTCCCTTTCGGCCTCTCATTTTCCCATAATGGCCGTCGCCTCTTTGTCTCTTCTCCTAAGGACTTGGAGAAAATATACACTCACCTCCAGATCCAGCCACTACCGATCGACAATTGGGACGTGCTCCAGTCTACAACTACCCTGCCTGCTCTACCTTCTTTCGTTCCATGGGAACCTCCTCGTACCCCCAAACCACAAAGAGGAAGAAGACTGAACACCTCCACTCCGAGGAGACTTCCACTTATCGACGAGTGAAGAAAGCTTTCATCGATAAGTATATAATCTCAGGACTCTGTAGAGTCGGCATAATAGAAAATATTTCGAGTTCCGATCGATTTCATCCGATTATTTGTTCTCAATTATTTAGTCTAATGGCTTAGATATATCCCTGCAGTTACAAATCAATAACAAATTGCAGGCTAAAAGGGATCACTCCACTTAAAATATATTGCGATTATTTAATTGTGATCCTCACTATACAATTGTATATTATGCTATTACGGCCTAATCTATAACGATTAATGTAAGCTTTCCTCGATAGGTAAATAGTCGCAGCTATGTATTGAGTTCACACGTCTGCTATTAATTCGAATTTCAGACGCTGTCATCCGACTGTTTATTCCCGAATATACACTCACCTAAAGAATTATTAGGAACACCATACTAATACGGTGTTGAACCCCCTTTTGCCTTGAGAACTGCCTTAATTCTATGTGGCATTGATTCAACAAGGTGCTGATAGCATTCTTTAGAAATGTTGGCCCATATTGATAAGATAGCATCTTGCAGTTGATGGAGATTTGAGGGATGCACATCCAGGGCACGAAGCTCCCGTTCCACCACATCCCAAAGATGCTCTATTGGGTTGAGATCTGGTGACTGTGGGGGCCATTTTAGTACAGTGAACTCATTGTAATGTTTAAGAAACCAATTTAAAATGATTCGAGCTTTGTGACATGGTGCATTATCCTGCTGGAAGTAGCCATCAGAGGATGGATACATGTTCTCATTCTGTTTACGCCAAATTCGGACTCTACCATTTAAATGTCTCAACAGAAATCGAAACTCATCAGAGCAGGCAACATTTTTCCAGTCTTCAACAGTCCAATTTTGGTGAGCTCGTGCAAATTGTAGCCTCTTTTTCCTACTTGTAGTGGAGATGAGTGGTACCCGGTGGGGTCTTCTGCTGTTGCAGCCCATCCGCCTCAAGGTTGTGCGTGTTGTGGCTTCACAAATGCTTTGCTGCATACCTCGGTTGTAACGAGTGGTTATTTCAGTCAACGTTGCTCTTCTATCAGCTTGAATCAGTCGGCCCATTCTCCTCTGACCTCTAGCATCCACAAGGCATTTTTGCCCACAGGACTGCCGCATACTGGATTTTTTACCCTTTTCCCACCATTCTTTGTAAACCCTAGAAATGGTTGTGCGTGAAAATCCCAGTAACTGAGCAGATTGTGAAATACTCAGACCGGCCCGTCTGGCACCAACAACCATGCCACGCTCAAAATTGCTTAAATCACCTTTCTTTCCCATTCTGACATTCAGTTTTGAGTTCAGGAGATTGTCTTGACCAGGACCACACCCCTAAATGCATTGAAGCAACTGCCATGTAATTGGTTGACTAGATAATTGCATTAATGAGAAATAGAACAGGTGTTCCTAATAATTCTTTAGGTGAGTGTATAACTGTATGGCTTAATTCTATCCCTGCAGTTTCTGATTCAATATCAAATCTTAAGTTAAAGGGATTGCTCCACTTGATGTTTGCTGTTACTGTCTACCTATGCTCCTTATTATACGTTTATATAACTTGTTATTATGGCACAGTTTAACTGCCGATTAAGGGTTAATATCTACCGTAAAGCATTAACACTGTCTGGTCTTACCAGTCTTAAGGAAGGATAATTGGAAAAAACAGAGAAAAAAGTCTCTTTACCCCCCTAGAATCTGCAGAGTCTTTTAACTCTGCCAAAATGTTTTACACATATAAATGTGTTGTTAACAATGTCAACTGCCTTTTATTTTCTCTATTTTCTCATTTTATCATTAGAATATTGCGCACTTGCGCATTTGCTTTTTTGTATTAGTATTTTTAATTTTTCTTGTTTTTGGTTACAACTTACATATTTGTTATGTAGATGTCCCTCATATTGTATCTATGCCTCCTCTCAGTCACAGAAGCTTATATTTATATTCCTTCTGCCAACATAGTTATTTACAGGTACCTTAGCTGTAACTTATGCTTTTTGCTTATGGAAGCCGGATTCGCAATGGACCAATTCACAAATTGAAACACTATGGCGGACTTAACGATAACCTCCTTTAACGTCAAGGGCTTTAATGCCCCGTCTAAAAGATGTCAAATATTTTCACTATTAAAAAAGAGGAGCGCCTCCATATTATTTCTGCAAGAGACTCACTTTAAGTTCAGTCGTTACCCAGACCTCTCCCGTTCCAGCTTCCCAGAGTGGTACCATTGCGGATCGGGCTTATCCTCTTCTAAAGGGGTTAGTATAGGTTTTAGCAAAAATACATCATTCCAATACGGCTCACATATTCAAGATGCAGAAGGAAGGTACTTATTGTTAAAGGGAACTATAGCTAACCAGGTTTACACTCTAATCAATATATATGCCCCCAATGTCAATCAGGCTTCTTGGTTCGATGCTATCTACCCTATCATAGAGTCATTCCAAGAAGGTACGGTTATCATGGGGGGTGATTTCAATGTTACCCTTAACCCCGTCTTAGATTCTTCAACAAAAAAATCTGCTCTCTCACGGAAAACTCTTAATTCCCTATGTGACATACTTCATAATCTGGGTCTGGTCGACATTTGGAGAATTTTCAATCCCACTGAAAGAGATTACACCTTTTTTTCTAACGCCCATGGCTCATACCAAAGATTAGATTACCTATTTGTCTCTAAAAAACATCTCCAACTTTGCTCAAAAGCCCATATAGATTCCATTCATCTATCTGACCACTCTCCAATTTTTGTCACTCTCTCTATCCCCCAAATGTCACCCAAAGTAACTAATTGGAGGCTCAACGAACAACTGATCTCCTCAAAAGAAAACAAATCTATAATCCAGAAAGCCATTAATGATTTTTTCTCCCTGAATGCCCTCCCTGATACCTCCCCCCATATCCTTTGGGATACCCATAAGGCTTACATAAGGGGCCAACTCATTAGCCTAGGCACTCATCAAAAACTGAGAAAGGTCAAAATTGATGATCTTTTACTGGAAATACGGAAACTGGAATCGATTCACAAAAAAACCCTCTCTGAACATTACCTCCCGAAGCTTAATACACTTCCTTCTGAACTAAAAAATCACCTAAACTCTATGTCGGCCAAATTTTTCCTAAACTCCCAATTTAAGTATTTTGCCCATGGTGATAAAGCGTCTAAGTTTATTATGAACAGGATAAAAAAAAAGGAGAAGTCACAACCATATCTGTAAAATCCATAAAAACTATGGAGAAATAGCCATAACATCTAAAGACATTGCTTCCCAATTTCAAGCTTTCTACCAATCCCTTTATAATTTACCTCAATGTACTCCTGCAGGCAACACCCCATCCAACACAGAAGCCATAAACAAATTTCTGGATACAATCTCACTCCCTAAACTCCTCCCCTCTCATAGAAAGTTACTAGAATCCCCTTTCTCTATAGATAAATTAAAACTCGCCATCAAACAACTCCCAAAAAATAAGGCCCCTAGCCCTGATGGTCTCACAGCCCTTTATTATAACACGTTTAGAGATTCCATTTCCTCTTACCTCTTAACTATATGCAATCAATCGCTTAAAGGCATCCCACTTACGTTGGATATACAAGAGCTCTAATAACCATCATACCCAAAGAAGGTAAAGACCCAGCCCACTGCGCAAACTACCGCCCCATCTCCTTACTAAATCTTGACTTGAAGATACTAGCTAAGATGTTAGCCAACCGCCTCTCCCCTATTCTTCCATCATTGGTTCATGGCGACCAGACAGGCTTTGTGATTGGTAGGGAGGGGAAAGATAACTCAGTCAGAGTTCTCAATGCCATTCACTATGCCACCAAATTCTCTCAGCCCCTAGTTCTCCTCAGCACCGACGCCGAAAAGGCTTTTGACAGGATCAGTTGGGACTTTCTTCGCCTTACATTGGTAAAATTCGGGCTACCTGTACCTTTTATTGATGCAGTTTTCTCCATGTATACCAATGCTTCGGCGTCGGTGCTGGTGAATGAAACTACCTCCCCTTCCTTTCCCATAAGAAACAGTACTCGTTAGGGATGCCCACTCTCCCCTTTGGTATTCGTTTTAACTATGGAACCACTCCTTCAGACCTTCCGTCAAAACGATAAAATTAAGGGTATTAAACTTGGGAATCATGAACATAAGACAGCAGCGTTTGTTGATGACCTCTTACTCCTCACCTCTAATCCAAAAGTATCCCTACCATTAATATACGATGCACTAGAAAAAATTAGCCCCCTGTCCAATTTTGCCCATGGTGATAAAGCGTCTAAGTTTATAATGAACAGGATAAAAAAAAGGAGAACTCACAACCATATCTGTAAAATCCATAAAAACTACGGAGAAATAGCCATAACATCTAAAGACATTGCTTCCCAATTTCAAGCTTTCTACCAATCCCTTTATAATTTACCTCAATGTACTCCTGCAGGCAACACCCCATCCAACACAGAAGCCATAAACAAATTTCTGGATACAATCTCACTCCCTAAACTCCTCCCCTCTCATAGAAAGTTACTAGAATCCCCTTTCTCTATAGATGAATTAAAACTCGCCATCAAACAACTCCCAAAAAATAAGGCCCCTGGCCCTGATGGTCTCACAGCCCTTTATTATAACACATTTACAGATTCCATTTCCTCTTACCTCTTAACTATATGCAATCAATCGCTTAAAGGTATCCCACTTACGTTGGATATGACAAGAGCTCTAATAACCATCATACCCAAAGAAGGTAAAGACCCAGCCCACTGCGCAAACTACCGCCCCATCTCCTTACTAAATCTTGACTTGAAGATACTAGCTAAGATGTTAGCCAACCGCCTCTCCCCTATTCTTCCATCATTGGTTCATGGCGACCAGACAGGCTTTGTGATTGGTAGGGAGGGCAAAGATAACTCAGTCAGAGTCCTCAATGCCATTCACTATGCCACCAAATTCTCTCAGCCCCTAGTTCTCCTCATCACCGACGCTGAAAAGGCTTTTGACAGGATCAGTTGGGACTTTCTTCGCCTTACATTGGTAAAATTCGGGCTACCTGTACCTTTTATTGACGCAGTTTTCTCCATGTATACCAATGCTTCGGCGTCGGTGCTGGTGAATGAAACTACCTCCCCTTCCTTTCCCATAAGAAACGGTACTCGTTAGGGATGCCCACTCTCCCCTTTGGTATTCGTTTTAACTATGGAACCACTCCTTCAGACCTTCCGTCAAAACGATAAAATTAAGGGTATTAAACTTGGGAATCATGAACATAAGACAGCAGCGTTTGCTGATGACCTCTTACTCCTCACCTCTAATCCAAAAGTATCCCTACCATTAATATACGATACACTAGAAAAAATTAGCCCCCTGTCCAATCTTAAGATAAATATGAAAAAATCCCATATTTTGAGCTTAGGTTTAAGCGCCCAAACTAAGAATGACCTAGCAGCCCAATCTCCGTTTAACTGGGATACCCCCTACATAACTTACTTGGGAGTCAAAATTGGCACTGACCTCACTAAACTATTTCAACTCAATTATATCCCATTATTACAGAGTATGCAAGATCAATTAAATAACCTACACCTTCAAACACTTTCTTGGTTCGGTCGAAAAATTATATTTACCTCATTAATCCTCCCTAAACTGAATTATCTGCAACAAGTCCTTCCTCTCCCTATACCCGATTCCTTTTTCCAATCCCTTGATAAGGAAATTCGCTCCTTCATATGGAGCCGCAAGAAAGCCCGCATACGTCTATCGATCCTACAAAACCCCAAAACCTTTGGTGGCATTAACCTCCCAAACCCCTCGCTTTACAATACAGCTACCTTATTAACTAGGGTTATAGATTGGTTTAGAGAATCCCCTCACAAATCCTGGACCAGCATAGAATACTAGCCCAAACGTAAAGGCTACTCTAGAGGCCTGGGACAAATTCCAAAGATCTGACAATGGTATCCCTCTACCCTTCCCTTCTTATCATGATAAAAGATTTAATTAGCATAGCTCCACAAGAATTGAAACAAAGTCTTCCTACATCTGTCTGAAACTCTGAACTCCTGGCACTTTCCCTCTTTGGGGAAGATGGCAAAATAATCCATAAAGATCACTTTACCTCCTTTTTTCCCTGAGTCCAAGATATTCCCTTCCCTCTACTCATTTCCACAGTCCAGTGTAGCAAAACATGTTCCCTACCAAGCTCTTTTAAGGCCCCTAACTTGGTTTGAAAGCCTCATCAATTCAAAACCTGCTCCTAAAAAATTAATATCCCAGCTTTACAGAAAACTGAGCACCCCTATCTGTCCTCCTAAACTAGCCTTCATTGGAGCTTGGGAAAAAGACTTGGAAACTCTGTTTTCCAAGGAAGACCAATTGAGACTTTTTAGAGAACCTCATAGCTCTTCCAGGTGTATTAGGATACAAGAAAATGGCTACAAAGTACTCACCAGGTGGTATAAAACACCCGAAATCACCTGTAGATATAATAATACGGGCTCTGACGCATGCTGGAGGTGTGGTGAGGGGGGCGGCAAATTTTTCCACATTTGGTGGTCCTGCCAGCCATTGTATAAATGGTGGTCTGAGATCTTCAAACCATGTAATACAATTTGCAATTCTAAAATCCCGCTCTCGCCCCAACTCGCTCTCTTAGGCCTCCCCCCTCCCACACATCCACCAGTGTCACATTACTGTTCAAAAAATTGTTATCAGCAGCACGCCTCTTAGTTCCCAGATATTGGCTATCGCCAGATCTCCCACCACTAGATCATTGGATAAATAAGGTAGACGCCATTTACAGATTCGAAGATCTAGCCGCATGGGAAAGACGTTCCCATAATAAATTCACCGCCCTTTGGAAACCTTGGGAAACTTTCAGACACTTTAATAATGCTCATTGAATGTACTATAATATTGTCACAAACCGGCAGGACAGGTAGTGAATCCTCTGGACCAGAAAGGCGATGGCGCGGGTAGTACTAGAGGACCAGTTACTGGTCTTCACCAGAGCCCGCCGCAAGGCGGGGTGGATTTGCCGCGGCGGTAACTACCAGGTCGTGTCCCCTAGTAACAACTCGACCTCTCTGGCAGCTGATAAGGCGTGGTACACAGGGAGAAGGTAAGAGCGTAGTCGGACGTATCAGCGGTCAGGGCAGGCGGCAAAGGTTCAAAGGCGAGTGGACGGTAGCAACGGGTCCGGCAACAGGTAAGGCAAACTAACATCGTAGGGAACGCTTTCTCTGAGGCACAAGGCACAAAGATCCGGCAGAAAGCTGTGGGAGGAGAAGGTATAAATGGGCAGTGCACAGGTGCAGCCTAATTAAGTCAGCACTGCCTCTCACAACCTTAACCCTTAATAACCCCTTTGGACCAGGCACCAATCACTGGTGCACTGGTCCTTTGAATCTAAAAGTCCCGGCGCGCGCGCGCGCCCAAGAGAGCGAGGACGCACACGCCGAGACGCTGGAGTGCTGCCTGGGGGCATACGCTGTGAGTGCTCCGAGGCCAGCAGGGGACCAGGAGCGCTCAGCGTAACAAATATACTATGTCTATTAAAGCATAAGATATTCATGATTTTACTTATATAATATGACTGGAAAGGACATCTACTTTGTTAATTAAGTTATTATAATAGTAGCTAAGTAGTACGATATTGTATACGGCCGTGTAATATTCTTCGAATTTCTTGCACTACTGATTTATATCTTCAATAAAGCATTAAAAAAAAAAAAAAAAATAATGCCTGGAGATCACAAATTCACGAATTCTCGAATATATGGCTAATATTCGCTCAAATATTCGCGAAATATCGCGAATTCGAATATTGCCCCTGCCGCTCATCACTAGATATGGAGTCGGAGGTTGAGGAGGCGGTGAATGTGGTGTTGTAGGTGGAGGCAGCAATGGAGGAGAACCAGGTAGCCAACAATATTTTTTTATTTTTTTTATTGGGTAGGCAGCCCCCAAAATATTGGGCCAAATAAAAAAAAAGAAAACAAAGAATCATTGCACTTGACTTAAGTACAAGAATGTATGTTTGATGGTGGTATAAATGTCTATTCTGCACAAGGTACAGACAAGTCTTGTGGGATCCAAGCCTGGTTAATTTTAATGAACGTGAGCTTGTCCACGTTGGCTGTGGACAGGCGGCTGCGTCTGTCTGTAATGACGCCTCCTGCCGTGCTAAATACACGTTTAGAGAGTACACTGGCTGCAGGGCAGGCCAGCACCTCCAAGGCATACAGGGCAAGTTCTGGCCATGTAGATAATTTGGAGACCCAGAAGTTGAATGGGGCAGAACCATCAGTCAGTACGTGTAGGCGTGTGCACAGGCACTATTCCACCATGTTGTTCAAATGCTGCCTCCAACTAACACGCTCCATATCAGCAGTTGGGGCCGGTTGTTGCGGCGAGGTGACAAAGCTTTTCCACATGTCGGCCATGCTAACCCTGCCTTCTGAGGTGCTGGCTCTGACACAGCTGCGTTGGCGACCTCTTCCCCCTCCCCTGCCTTCGCCTTGTGCTTCCACTTGTCCCCCGGCGTCAGTCGGGAATGCTCTCACGAACGCATCTACCAGCGTGCGCCTGTAGTCGCGCATCTTCCGGCAGTCGTTGCGCAGGCAGCATGTAGTCGTTCATGTGTGCCAGGCTGCCCAGAGGTAAGGACAAGCTGTCCTCTGTGGGAGGCGTATCGTCTGCGTCCTCTGTATCCCCCCAGCCACGCACCAGTGATGGGCCCGAGCTACGTTGGCTGCCACCCCGCTGTGAACATGCTTCATCCCCATCCTCCTCCTCCTCCTCATCCTCCAGTAGTGGGCCCTGGCTGGCCAAATTTGTTCCTGGCCTCTGCTGTTGCAAAAATCCTCTTTCTGAGCCACTTCTAAAAGACTGGCCTGAAAGTGTTAGAGATGACCCCTCTTCCTCCTCCTCGTCCTGGGCCACATCCTCTTCCATCATCGCCCTAAGTGTTTGCTCAAGGAGACTTAGAAGTGGTATTGTAACGCTGATAACGGCGTCATCGCCACTGGCCATGTTGGTGGAGTACTCGAAATAGCGCAACAGGGCCCACAGGTCTCACATGGAGGCCCAGTCATTGGTGGTGAAGTGGTGCTGTTCTGCAGTGCGACTCACCTGTGCGTGCTGCAGCTGAAACTCCACTATGGCCTGCTGCTGCTCGCACAGTCTCTCCAGCATGTGCAAGGTGGAGTTCCACCTGGTGGGCACGTCGCATATGAGGCGGTGGGCGGGAAGGCCGAAGTTACGCTGCAGCACTGACAGGCGAGCAGCAGCAGGGTGAGAACGCCAAAAGCGCGCACAGACGGCCTGCACTTAATGCAGCAGCTCAGACATGTCGGGGTAGTTGTGAATGAATTTCTGCACCACCAAATTCAGCACATGCGCCAGGTAAGGGATGTGCGTCAAACCGGCTATTCCCAGAGCTGCAACGAGATTTCGCCCATTATCGCACACCACCAGGCCGGGCTTGAGGCCCACTGGCAGCAACCACTCGTCGGTCTGCTGTTCTATACCACGCCACAACTCCTGTGCAGTGTGGGGCCTGTCCCCCAAACACATCAGTTTTTAGAACGGCCTGCTGACGTTTACCCCTGGCTGTGCTGAAGTTGGTGGTGAAGGTCTGTCACTGACCGGATGAGGAGGTGGAAGAAGAGGAGGAAGCCGAGTAGGAAGAGGAGGCAACAGGAGGCAAAGAATAATGACCTGCGATCCTTGGCGGCGGAAGGACGTGCGCCAAACAGCTCTCCGCCTGGGGCCCAGCCGCCACTACATTTTCCCAGTGTGCAGTTAGGGAGATATAGCGTCCCTGGCCGTGCTTACTGGTCCACGTATCTGTGGTTAGGTGGACCTTGCCACAGATGGCGTTGCGCAGTGCACACTTGATTTTATCCGATACTTGGTAGTGCAGGGAGGGCACGGCTCTCCTGGAGAAGTAGTGGCGGCTGGGATTGACGTACTGTGGATATTGCACCCCTCAATCAGTATTTCGTGAAAGCAGTTATATCGCACCCCTTAATTAGTATTTTGTGGAAGCAGGTATATCGCACCTCTCAAGCTGTATTTTGCCCAAGCAGGTATATAGAACCCCTTAATCAATATTTGTTGGAAGCAGCTATATCATACCCCTCAATCAGTATTTTGTGGAAGCAAGTATATCGCACCCCTCAATCAGTATTTTGTGGAAGCAGGTATATCAAACCACTTAGTCCGAATTTTGTGGAAGCAGATGTATCGCAGGCCTCAATCAATATTTGGTGGAAGCAGGTATATTGCACCCCTCAATCTGTATTTTGTGGAAGCAGGTATATAGAACCCCTTAATAAATATTTGGTGGAAGCAGGTATATCACACCCCTTAATCAGTATTTTGTGGAAGCAGGTATATCGCAGGCCTCAATCAATATTTTGTGGAAGCAGGTATATTGCATCCCTCAATCAGTATTTTGTGGAAGAAGGTATATCAAACCCCTTAATCAATATTTTGTGGAAGCAGATATATTGCACCCCTCAATCAGTTTTTTTCGGGGCAACATGTATATCACACCTGTTCCAAATAGTTGTTCCCATAGCGTTTTCCCTCTATATACCTGCGGTATCGCAGCAGAACCGCACACAACTACTGCACAATACAAATGCACTATATACTTTCTATGTTAGAAAGTATATTATAAATATATCACACCCCTCATTCAGTTTTTTTGGGCCAACAGCAATATCACACCAGTTGCAATTAGTTACTCCAATAGCATTTGTCCCTCTATATAGCTGCGGTATTGCAGCAGAACTGCACACAACTGCTGCACAAAACAATGCACTATAATATTATTTCTATGTTTAAAAGTATATTATAAGTATATCACACCCCTCAGTATATCACACCTACCTGGGCAGCAGATGTGATGTACATGGGACTGTATGATGGGGGCTGTGGGTGAAGAAGTGATGTACATGGGACTATATGATGGGGGATAGAGGAATATGTAATTTACATGGAACTGTATGATAGGGGATGGAGGGAGGAGGGACATGTTATTTAAATGGGACTGTAAGATGGGATAAAGGAGAGATGTGACTTTCATGGGACTGTACATTGGAGGTTAGAGGGAGGGGGTGGTTTTATTTACATGGGACTGTATGTTTGAGGAGGATGGAGGGAGGGATTTTATTTACATGGAAATGTGTGTTGGAGGAGGGAAAGAGGCTGAAGGGAGAGAGTGTGTTTTTTTTTACATGGGACTGTGCGTTGGAGGTGGATGTAGAAAAGGAGCAATTTTATTTACATGGGACTGCACATTGGAGGAAGGTGAAGGAAGGGAGCGATTTTATTTGCATGGGGTGAATGGAGGAGGCTGAATGGAGAGATGTTTTGTTTTACATGGGACTGTGCATTGGAGGAGAAAAGCTCAGCTTGATCAAAACATGTTTCAAGCTACTCAGTTAGTCTTATTCTGTCATATTATAAGCCACTCTGGTGATATATTTGTTTTTAATTTTATAGACACAGATAACCCCTTAAAATAGAACTGGGCACAGAAAATTTGCTTGGCTGCCCAAGAGGCCTTGTTCAGGGTACTGGTTCTCCCTATGGAGGGCACGGAGTTTGTATGAGGAGTATTATAAGCCAGTCAACACCCCTCTGGGTTTTTGGGAAAAAATATATGAAAATTAGCACATCTGCTGGCATCACATAGGTTTAGGAAAGTTAATTTGAATATCTCTCCCAGAAACCCAGAGGGGAATTGCCTGACCTATAACATTCCACACACTACTCAAACTGTGTGCTCTCCGTAATGAGAAAGAGTACCCCCCAGAAAATGCATATATTTCCCAGAAACCTAGGATAGGCTTCCTCCCTCATTATAGAGTCTTTAAAATAAATATATATAAGTCCTAGGAGACCAGAGAGTATTATGTACCAACTTGCAGGGCAATCAGAGCATATTTAATCTGGGTGGAATTGATTCATACCTGAAATTACTTTTTATTGGAGAATAGGAACAAAAAAGAATAATCATTTGGTCATCTCTTATTTGTTCAACATATAGACAAAAGAAAGGTACGTTTATTCAGCATGATCGACCCTACCAGTCATTATGCCTGGTTTAATAGGGTTGATCATGCTGACAGATGCTCTTTATGGAGAAAATGGCATGAGAATGGCAAGTGATTCAATATAGGGAGTCAAAGAAAGATCTGAGTCAAAGATAACCTGAAACATGAGCATGCTGCTTAGGAGTTATTGTATGGCCACACGGTCTGGTTTCCTAATGCAGTTTATGAAGTCAAAACCAGAAGTGAATTAAAAAATAGAAGTCGTTCCTTCACACTTTTTCTCCTTTTATTATCCATTTCTGATTTTGACGTCCAAAACTGCAATAAACCTGACCGTGTGGATCTACTCCTATGGTAGTGCAACACACTCAAATGGAATGAGAGTATCTGGTTTAGGCCTTCTGCACACGACCGTAGGTGTTCCGTTCCCATATTGCGGAACCGCATTCGAGGATCTGCAATACACGGGTACCGTTCCGTGTGCATTCTGCATCATGGATGTGGACCCATTCACTTCAATGGGTCCGCAAATCCAGAGATGCGGAGTGGTGCGGAACGGAAGCACGGAACGGAACCCTACGGAAGCACTATGGAGTGCCTCAGTGGTGTTTAGTCCCGTACTTCCATTCCGCAAAAAGATAGAACATGTCCTATCTTTTTGCGGAAAGGCCGGATCGCGGACCCATTAAAGTAAATGGGTCCACGAGCCGCTGCAGCTGCCCCACGGGGGCACACACGTTAGTGTGCAGGAGGCCTTACACACACATGCAATCTACTTAAGCACAATTAACTATTTATAGTTCTTTATATCAATATAAATATAACCAAGGAGTTTTATATGAGCTACATTTTAACAAAAATATCAAAATTATCTAAATCTTGTAAACTATATGGATTTGTGACAATTTCTGAAGGTCTCTCGTGGTAAAGATTATTCTACAGATTAATTAGAAGTCAAGGTGTATTGTTTTTCTGTCTCTACGGTACACTGAATTGCTAATATAATATACAACACTGACTAAACACAAGGTAATTTGCACAAAAACTAAAATAGATTTTTGATTTAAAATACTCCGGAAAGCTTTTAAAGCTGTAAAAATATATTACAAACTACTTTAAGCTATAGTAGTTTTCCTGAATTAAAAGTGTTCCATTTTAACATGCTCTGATAACAAAAACATATAAAAAATATATAGGCTATTAACCACTTCAGCCCCCCTAGCTTAAACACCCTTAATGACCAGGCCACTTTTTACACTTCTGACCTACCCTACTTTCACCGTTTATTGCTCGGTCATGCAACTTACCACCCAAATGAATTTTACATCCTTTTCTTCTCACTAATAGAGCTTTCATTTGGCGGTATTTCATTGCTGCTGACATTTTTACTTTTTTTGTTATTAATCGAAATTTAACGATTTTTTTGCAAAAAAATGACATTTTTCTATTTCAGTTGTAAAATTTTGCAAAAAAAACGACATCCATATATAAATTTTTCTCTAAATTTATTGTTCTACATGTCTTTGATAAAAAAAAAATGTTTGGGTAAAAAAAAATGGTTTGGGTAAAAGTTATAGCGTTTACAAACTATGGTACAAAAATGTGAATTTCCGCTTTTTGAAGCAGCTCTGACTTTCTGAGCACCTGTCATGTTTCCTGAGGTCCTACAATGGCCAGACAGTAGAAAAACCCCACAAATGACCCCATTTCGGAAAGTAGACACTCTAAGGTATTCGCTGATGGGCATAGTGAGTTCATAGAACTTTTTATTTTTTGTCACAAGTTAGCGGAAAATGATCATTTTTTTATTTATTTTTTCTTACAAAGTCTCATATTCCACTAACTTGTGACAAAAAATAAAAACTTCTATGAACTCACTATGCCCATCAGCGAATACCTTGGGGTGTCTTCTTTCAAAAATAGGGTCACTTGTGGGGTAGTTATACTGCCCTAGCATTTTAGGGGCCCATATGCTTGAGAAGTAGTTTGCAATCAAAATCTGTAAAAAATGACCGGTGAAATCCGAAAGGTACTCTTTGGAATGTGGGCCCCTTTGCCCAATTAGGCTGCAAAAAAGTGTCACACATCTGGTATCGCCGTACTCAGGAGAAGTTGGGCAATGTGTTTTGGGGTGTCATTTTACATATACCCATGCTGGGTGAGATAAATATCTTGGTCAAATGCCAACTTTGTATAAAAAAATGGGAAAAGTTGTCTTTTGCCAAGATATTTCTCTCACCCAGCATTGGTATATGTAAAAAGACACCCCAAAACACATTGCCCAACTTCTCCTGAGTACGGGGATACCAGATGTGTGACACTTTTTTGCAGCCTAGGTGGGCAAAGGGGCCCACATTCCAAAGAGCACCTTTCGGATTTCACCGGCCATTTTTTACAGATTTTGATTTCAAACCACTTATCACGCGTTCGTCCCCTAAAATGCCAGGGCAGTATAACATATGGACATCTGAATGCAGCCTTACAGGGGGGTGATCAATGACAGGGGGGTGATCAGGGAGTCTATATGGGGTGATCACCGCCTGTCATTGATCACCACCCCTGTAAGGCTCCATTCAGACGTCTGTATGTGTTTTGCGGATCCGATCCATGTATCCGTGGATCCGTAAAAAACATACGGACATCTGAATGCAGCCTTACAGGGGGGTGATCAATGACAGGGGGGTGATCAATGACAGGGGGGTGATCAGGGAGTCTATATGGGGTGATCACCCCCCTGTCATTGATCACCCCCCCTGTAAGGCTCCATTCAGACGTCTGTATGTGTTTTGCGGATCCGATCCATGTATCCGTGGATCCGTAAAAAACATACGGACATCTGAATGCAGCCTTACAGGGGGGTGATCAATGACAGGGGGGTGATCAATGACAGGGAGGTGATCAGGGAGTCTATATGGGGTGATCACCCCCTGTCATTGATCACCCCCCTGTAAGGCTCCATTCAGACGTCGGTATGTGTTTTGCGGATCCGATCCATGTATCCGTGGATCCGTAAAAATCATACGGACGTCTGAATGGAGCCTTACAGGGGGGTGATCAATGACAGGGTGGTGATCAATGACAGGGGGGTGATCAATGACAGGGGGGTGATCAGGGAGTCTATATTGGGTGATCAGGGGTGATCAGTGGTTCATAAGGGGTTAATAAGTGACAAGGGGGGGTGTAGTGTAGTGTAGTGGTGTTTGGTGCTACTTTACTGAGCTACCTGTGTCCTCTGGTGGTCGATCCAAACAAAAGGGACCACCAGAGGACCAGGTAGCAGGTATATTAGACGCTGTTATCAAAACAGCGTCTAATATACCTGTTAGGGGTTAAAAAAATCGCATCTCCAGCCTGCCAGCGAACGATCGCCGCTGGCAGGCTGGAGATCCACTCTCTTACCTTCCGATCCTGTGAACGTGCGCGCCTGTGTGCGCGCGTTCACAGGAAATCTCGGCTCAAGCGAGATGACGCGTATATGCGTCGCCGAGCGCAGGGCTGCCGCCTCCGGACCGCAATCCTGCGTTAGGCGGTCCGGAGGCGGTTAAATGTGTATATAGCCTATTAATTATACATATTGTATACCGTATATGTAAATATACCACTGAGTCTATCAAAATGTGAAGCTGCCTATATACACATGGACAAAATTGTTGGTACCCTTTCGTTAAAAAAAGAAAATTCCACAATTACAGGTAAATAACTTGAAAATGAAGTAATAATAACTGAAAAATTTATGAAAATCAGCTAATGAAGATCAGACATAACTTCAATTGTTGTTCAACAGAATAATTTAAAAAGACAAACAATTGAAATGGGTCTGGCAAAAATGATGGTACCCTTAACTTAATATTTTGTTGCACAACCTTTTGAGGCAATCACTCTGTAAATCATTTCAGTAACTCTCAATGAGACTTCTGCACCTGTCCATAAGTATTTTGGTCCACTTTTCATGAGCAAACTGCTCCAGCTGTCTCAAAGGTTTGAAGGGTACCTTCACCAGACTGCATGTTTTAGCTCCTTCCACGGATGTTCAATAGGATTTAGCTCAATATTGTAAACAATGGCTGGTTGGCACTCAGTATTTGGGGTTGCATAGATCACTCCATTTATAGTTCTAAATTTTTTTTATTTTAAAACTCTGAATATGCTTTAATAAACAACAATATAATATAAAACAAAATATCCAATACTGTGCAGTATTCAATTACACGACCAGGTGTCACTTTGATGTTTTTCTACAGATGTTTTTTTTCTAAAAACAATCCTCCTAAAAACTATCTTAATTTTAAAAGCACTGATAGTGCTCCATTAGTTATCTCCTTGTTATTTAGCATTCATATTTTTCATTAGTGGTCAGCGGTACAACTTGATAGTCAGTTAATATTGTTAGTCTCCTTGTTGCATACAAAGTGCATAGTACAAAAAGTGCAGGAAGTGCTTTGGGACACACTTGTTTGTTTTAGCAGCTCTATCAGACACTTGGGTATCTTAACGGCCGGTTAATGCTGTTAGTCTTTTTGTTATGTGCACAATATAAAAGTGTCTGAGACACACTTGTTCATTCCAGTACGTTACTCACTCCTATGTCTGTGCTGCTGTCCAGTGGTGTCTCTAGCTTTCAAATTTTGGGGGGGCACACTGGGGGCCAGGACAAAAGTAGGGGGGGGGGGGGCAGCTATAACAACGATACATTTACACAAATATGCTTAGAAATGCTGTGATACTTTACCCAATACCTAAAACCGCAACAGGGAAGAAAAGTCCGGCTGTCTGTGGTTTTTTTAAAATAAAAAAACAATCACTCAGATTTCAACATGTCCTACTTGCCTGTGGATGACACTTTTATAGGGAGGGGGATCTGTCGATGACACTGCTATGGGGGGGATCTGTGGATGACACATGCCGTAGATAGCATCTTATGCTATATGTGTCATCCACAGATCCACCCCATGACAGTGTCATCCCCTTTTCCCCCTCCATAACAGTGTCATCCACAGATCCCCCTCCCTATAAGGCCTCTTTCACACTACAGTATGTCCATTTCAGTGTTTTGCGTTCCGTTTTTCACGGATCCGTTGTCCCGTTTTTGGGTTCCGTTGTGTCTCCGTTTCTGTTCCGTTTTTCCGTTCCGTTTTTCCGTATGCCATATACAGTATACAGTAATTACATAGAGAAAATTGGGCGGGGCATAACATTTTCAATAGATGGTTCAGCAAAAAACGGAACGGAAACGGAAGACATACGGATGCATTTCTGTATGTGTTCAGTTTTTTTTGCGGACCCATTGACTTGCATTGAGCCACGGACCGTGATTTGCGGACAAACATAGGACATGTTCTATCTTTTCACGGCACGGAAAAACGGAAATACGGAAACGGAATGCATACGGAACACATTCCGTTTTTTTGCGGACCCATTGAAATGAATGGTTCCGTATACGGACCGTATACGGACCGCAAAAAACGGACCGCAAAACGGAAAAAAAAAACGGTAGTGTGAAAGAGGCCTAACAGTGTCAGCCACAGATCCCCCTCCCTATAACAGTGTCAGCCACAGATCCCACAGTGTAGAGGTATACTGTATATTGTGTGGCACAGTGTAGATGTATACTGTATATTGTGTGGCACAGTGTAGAGGTATACTGTACATTGTGTGGCACAGTGTAGAGGTATACTGTACATTGTGTGGCACAGTGTAGAGGTATATTGTATATTGTGTGGCACAGTATAGAAGTATACTGTTTACTGTGTGGCACAGTGTAGAGGTATACTGTACATTGCGTGGCACAGTGTAGCAGTATACTGTATATTGTGTGGCACAGTGTATGCTATATGTGTATAACAAACATATTTCACATGAAAACTTACAATTACTTAGCTTGACCCTTAAGGATCTCGGACACCACTTCAACACTTTGGCCGGGAGCTCGGCGGAGCTGATGTTGTATTTTATCCTAATGAGAAAGATTTCATAATAAGGATTTGGAGAAGGGGCAGAGGGATAGCAGAGCAGGGAGAGGCTGGTGCTGCTACTAGGGGGTCATACCATGGGGGAGTAATAAAGCCCACCATAATGCCCCCCACAGTAGAAATAATTCTCCTTATAATGTGACAATGCAAAAAATACCCCCTGGTAATGCCTCCAGTTGAGCTAATGTCCCCATAATGTGCCCGTACATTATATTCCTATATAGAGCCCCCAGTAAATGCCCCCATAAGTGCTCCTCTCCTCCCTTCCTCCTAGTGCCCCCCATAATGTACCAGTATAAAATGCCCCATATATCGTGCCCCAGTAGATGCCCTCAGTGTCCCCTATAATTTGCAAGTATAAAATTCCCCTTCTTAGTGCCCCCGTAGATGACTCTATAGTACTCCTCTCCCCCTTCCCCATAGTACCCACCATAATGTGTCCCAGTATAAAATGCTACTGTACAGAGCCCCCCATATAAAATACCCCTTCTTTGTGGCCTCAATAGATGCCCCTATAGTGCCCACCAATAATGTGCCAGTAATAAGTGCCCCCAATAACGTGCCAGTAATAAGTGCCTTCAATATTGTGCCAGTAATAAGTGCCCCAATAACGTGCCAGTAATAAGAGCCCAGACCCCCATCACGTGCCAGTAATAAGAGCCCCCCCAATGTTCCAGTAACAAGAGCCCCCCATCATGTGCCAGTAACAAGAGCCCCGCATCATGTGCCAGTAATAAGCCCCCATCATGTGCCAGTAATAAGCCCCTCATCATGTGCCAGTAATAAGCCCCCCATCATGTGGCAGTAATAAGCCCCCCATCATGTGCCAGTAATAAGCCACCCATCATGTGGCAGTAATGAGCAGCCCCCAATGTGCCAGTAACAAGAGCCCCCCATCATGTGTCAGTAATAAGCCCCCTCATCATGTGCCAGTAATAATACCCCCCATCATGTGCCAGTAATAAGCCCCCCCAATGTGCTAGTAACAAGAGCCCCCTAATGTGCCTGTAAAACTATTGTAAAAAATAACGAAAAAAAAACAACTTATACTTACCTCAATGTCAGCGATGCGATGCAGGCCTCTTCCGGCCTGTGTCCCGCGCTGTATGGCTCAGGCGGCGCAATGACGTCATCGTGCCGCCTGCGCCGGCCTCTGATAGCCTGCCGGCCTAGTGCCTGCAGCCTATCAGAGGAAGGGGAAGGGACACGCTTCTCCCTCCCCTGCCGCAGCACAGGCAGATGACTATGGAGATGAGCGCAATGGAAGCGCTCATCTCCCTGTGCCTGTCTGAAGCCGCTCAGTTGAGGGGGCACATGGGTGGGCACCGCGTGATGTAGGGGGGGCCGTGGCCCCTTCTGGCCCCCCCCTGGCGACACCACTGCTACTGTCCTCTCGACCGACGCTGCAATTTCCTCTCTCACTCCGCTAGCTGTACTGGATCCGTATCAGCCGCTGTTCGCTTTCCCCACAAAATCCCACGTCTACAAATGGAGCATTAAAAATTCCACATCAATTACATCACAACTAGTTAAAAAACACATATTCGTTATCACTGCGTTACTTTTATTACTTTAGTCTTTGTTACCAATCATGTTACTACATTTTCCATCTGCCGCATCACAATTAATAAAAAAAACACACATTCATTTTCGGTGCGTTTTATGTGCGTTTTTTGTGTAGATCAACTGTATCACTTCCCAAAATTGCATACATCCTTATTTTAACTTGCATACATCAGTATTCTTCCTATAATTTCCAAACTTTGATCCAACCTAAAAAACCGCACATGCGTTTTCGGTGCGTTTTATGTGAATTTTTTATGTAGATCAACTTTATCACTTCCCTAAATTGCACACATTCTTATTTTAACTTGCATACATCAGTGTTCTTCTTATAATTTCCAAACTTTAATCCAACCTAAAAAATCATACACAGATCATGTTTGATTGAATGATGATGGATGGAGGTCTGATGGGCAGCGAAACCGGCGTCTATTTAAAGAACGTTGGTTTACCGTACCCACCAGATGTACATCCTATGAAAGAAATCCAAACAGCACCATTTCAGTGTTTAATCCTGCCAGAACGAGGAATCCAAATTCATATATTTTCTTGGTTTCTGCCCTAGACATCCTAGATACATGATTGCCCCTCTCCACCGTTTTGTTATTTTTTCTAATGCTGTAAAATATAATTGACTAGGGTCCTTATTATGTACCTCTTTAAAATGTTTTGACACTGTATGTAATTCATATCCTTTTTTAATGTTTGCTACATGTTCGGCTATACGTTTTTTAAAAATACGCTTTCTTCCTATATATTGTTTTTTTACAGCTGCACTGAAGCAAGTATATAACACTAGACGTAGAACATAGACAGATGTTCCTTAATTTGGTAACTATATGTATTTTGTGTGGATCTTACTTCTTCGGGTTTTTTGGGGGAAATTTGTAATTTGACAATTGCTACATCTACGCAGCAGGAAAAGGCTTTCAAGGATAGCCAGTTGGCTTTCTTTCCATAATTTTTTTCTTTAACTGTTTGGGCCACTTTATTACCCAAATTTGGTGTTAATTGGCTTAATTAAAAAACGTATAGCCGAACATGTAGCAAACATTAAAAAAGGATATAAATTACATACAGTGTCAAAACATTTTAAAGAGGTACATAATAAGGACCCTAGTCAGTTGTATTTTTACAGCGTTTCCCTGCCCATCAGACCTCCACCCATTATCATTCAATCAAACATGATCTGTGTATGATTTTTTAGGTTGGATTAAAGTTTGGAAATTATAAGAAGAACACTGATGTATGCAAGTTAAAATAAGGATGTATGCAATTTAGGGAAGTGATACAGTTGATCTACATAAAAAATGCACATAAAACGCACCGAAAACGCATGTGCGTTTTTTTAGGTTGGATCAAAGTTTGGAAATTATAGGAAGAATACTGATGTATGCAAGTTAAAATAAGGATGTATGCAATTTTGGGAAGTGATACAGTTGATCTACACAAAAAACGCACATAAAACGCACCGAAAATGAATGTATGGTTTTTTAATTAATTGTGATTTGGCGGATGGAAAATGTAGTAACATGATTGGTAACAAAGACTAAAGTAATATAAGTAACACAGTGATAACGAATATGTGTTTTTTAACTAGTTGTGATGTAATTGATGTGCAATTTTTAATGCCCCATTTGTAGACGTGGGACGTTGCGGGGTAAGCGAACAGCCGCTGAGACGGATCTAGTACAGCTAGCGGAGTGAGAGAGGAGATTGCAGCGTCAGTCGAGAGGACAGCAGCACAGACACAGGAGTGGGTAATGTACTGGAATGAACTAGTGTGTCTCAGACACTTTTGTATTGTGCACATAACAAAAAGACTCAAAGCATAGATAGATAGAGCTGCTAAAACAAACAAGTGTGTCCCAAAGCACTTCCTGCACCTTTTGCACTATACACTTTGTATGCAACAAGGAGACTAACAATATTAACTGATTATTAGGGTTGAGCAAACCCAAACTTTTCGGTTCGGTGTTCGGCGAGTTAATGGCGCTTTTTGAAAGGCTGCAGAGAACCAAATCAACAAGCATTTAACTCGTGTGCCGTGTGCCCTTAGAAGCCATCACAGCCATGCCTACTATTGGCATGGCTGTGATTGGCCAGTGCAGCATGTGACCTAGCCTCTGTAAAAGTTGGAGTCACGTAGCGCTGCATGTCACTCTGTTATGATTAGTGTAGGGATGGTATGCTGCTGCTGTGAGGGAGAGAATAGGAAAGAATCTTTAATCAGAAGTGCTTGTTAACTCAGCGATCTACATAGATTTTGTTTTGTGGGTGCAGTGCAAAATCTTTTTACCCTGTCCTGAGCCCAGTGACACAGAAAAATAACTTTTATCTGTCTGTTAGTTAGGTGGTCGTCGACGGCCATTTTATGCAAGTTCAGTGCACCAGCACAGCATATGTACTTTTGAGACAGTCAAATACAAGCTTGAAATACTGCAATTATATTCTGGGTTTAAAGAAATCACCCATTTTTTGCAAGACCCTACATCTGGGGCCTTTGCATCATTTGTCAGTGTGAAATATAAGCTTGAAATAGTGCAATAATTTTCTGGGTTTAAAAAAACACCCATTTTTGTCAATACCCTAAATCTGGGGCCTATGCTGCATATGTTAGTGTGAAATACAAGCTTGAAATACTGCAATAATATTCTGGGTTTAAAAAAACACCCATTTTTGTCAATACCCTAAATCTGGGGCCTATGCTGCATATGTTAGTGTGAAATACAAGCTTGAAATACTGCAATAATATTCTGGGTTTAAAAAAAATCACCCATTTTTAGCAATACCCTACATCTGGGGCCTATGCTGCATTTGTTAGTGTGAAATACAAGCTTGAAATACTGCAATAATTTTCTGGGTTAAAAAAAACACCCATTTGTTGCAATACCCTACATCTGGGGCCTTTCCTGCATTTGTCATTGTGAAATACAAGCTGGGAATACTGCAATAATTTTCTGGGTTTAAAAAAAACAAAAAACATTTTTGGCAATACCCTACATCTGGGGCCTTTGCTGCATCTGTCAGTGTGAAATATAAGCTTGAAATACTGCAATAATATTCTGTTTTGGGCAAAATACTAAATTTGCGGCCTTTGCAGCATTTGTCAGTGTGAAATACAAGCGTCAATACTGCTGTTAAATTCTGTTATTTTAAAAAAAATACCCATTTTGGGCAAAATACTAAATTAGCGGCCTTTGCTGCATTTAAAAAAACACCCATTTTTAGCAATACCCTACATCTGGGGCCTATCCTGCATTTGTTAGTGTGAAATACAAGCTTGAAATACTGCCATAATATTCTGGGTTTAAAAAAACACCCATTTTTGGCAATACCCTACATCTGCGGCCTTTGCTGCATCTGTCAATGTGAAATACAAGCTTAAAATACTGCAATAATATTCTGTTATTAAAAAAAAAAATCATTTTTGGCATTACCCTACATCTGGGGCCTTTGCTGCATCTGTCAGTGTGAAATACAAACTTGAAATACTGCAATAATATTCTGTTATTAAAAAAACACCCATTTTGGGCAAAATACTAAATTTGCGGCCTTTACTGCATCTGTCAGTGTGAAATACAAGTTTGAAATACTGCAATAATATTCTGTTATTAAAAAAACACCCATTTTGGGCAAAAAACTAAATTAGCGGCCTTTGCTGCATTTATCAGTGTGAAATACAAGCTTGAAATACTACCATAATATTCTGGGTTCAAAAAAACAAACAATTTTTGCAATACCTACATCTGCGGCCTTTGCTGCATCTGTCAGTGTGAAATACAAGTTTGAAATACTGCAATAATATTCTGTTATTAAAAAAACACCCATTTTGGGTAAAGAACTAAATTAGCGGCCTTTGCTGCATTTATCAGTGTGAAATACAAGCTTGAAATACTACCATAATATTCTGTTATTAAAAAAAAAACATATTGGGCAATACCCTACATCTGGGGCCTTTGCTGCATTTGTCAGTGTGAAATACAAGCTTGAAATACTGCAATAATATTCTGTTATAAAATAAAAATAAACATATTGGACAATACCCTACATCTGGGGCCTTTGCTGCATCTGTCAGTGTGAAATACAAGCTTGAAATGCTGCAATAATTTTCTGTTATTAAAAAACACCCATTTTTGGCATTACCCTACATCTGGGGCCTTTGCTGCATCTGTCAGTGTGAAATACAAGTTTGAAATACTGCAATAATATTCTGTTATAAAAAAAACACCAATTTTGGGCAAAATACTAAATTAGCGGTCTTTGCTGCATTTATCAATGTGAAATACAAGCTTGAAATACTGCCATAATATTCTGGGTTCAAAAAAACAAAAAAATTTGGCAATACCCTACATCTGCGGCCTTTGCTGCATCTGTCAGTGTGAAATACAAGTTTGAAATACTGCAATAATATTCTGTTATAAAAAAAACACCCATTTTGGGCAAAATACTAAATTAGCGGTCTTTGCTGCATTTATCAATGTGAAATACAAGCTTGAAATACTGCCATAATATTCTGGGTTCAAAAAAACAAAAAATTTTGGCAATACCCTACATCTGCGGCCTTTGCTGCATCTGTCAATGTGAAATACAAGCTTAAAATACTGCAATAATATTCTGTTATTAAAAAAAAAATCATTTTTGGCATTACCCTACATCTGGGGCCTTTGCTGCATCTGTCAGTGTGAAATACAAGTTTGAAATACTGCAATAATATTCTGTTATTAAAAAAACACCCATTTTGGGCAAAAAACTAAATTAGCGGCCTTTGCTGCATCTGTCAGTGTGAAATACAAGCTTGAAATACTTCAATAATATTCTGTTATTAAAAAAACATCCATTTTGGGCAAAAAACTAAATTATCGGCCTTTGCTGCATTTATCAGTGTGAAATACAAGCTTGAAATACTACCATAATATTCTGGGTTCAAAAAAACAACAATTTTTTGCAATACCCTACATCTGCGGCTTTTGCTGCATCTGTCAGTGTGAAATACAAGCTTGAAATACTGCAATAATATTCTGTTATTTAAAAAAAACACCCATTTTTGGCATTACCCTACATCTGGGCCCTTTGCTGCATCTGTCAGTGTTGCTGCATTTATCAATGTGAAATACAAGTTTGAAATACTACGATAATATTCTGGGTTCAAAAAAACAAAGATGTTTGGCAATACCCTACATTTGAGGCCTTTGCTGCATCCGTCAGTGTGAAATACATGTTTGAAATACTGCAATAATATTCTGTTATTAAAAAAACACCCATTTTGGGCAAAATACTAAATTAGCGGCCTTTTCTGCATTTGTCAGTGTGAAATACAAGCGTTAGATACTGCTGTTATACTTAGGGTTGAGCGAACCCGAACTGTAAAGTTCGGGTTCGTACCGAACTTTACGATTTTTGGACCCCGGACCCGAACATGTCAGTAAAAGTTCGGGTTCGGTGTTCAGCGATTTCTTAGCGCTTTTTGAAAGGCTGCAGAGCAGCCAATCAACAAGCGTTTAACTGTGTGACCTTAGAAGCCATCACAGCCATGCCTACTAATGGCATGGCTGTGATTGGCCAGTGCAGCATGTGACCCAGCCTCTATATAAGTTGGAGTCACGTAGCGCTGCACGTCACTCTGCTGTGCTTAGTGTAGGGAGAGGATGCTGCTGCTGTGAGGGAGAGAATAGGACAGAATCTGTGATCAGAACTCCAATTGAACTCAGCCATCTACATAGATTTTGTTTTGTGGGTGCGGTGCACAATGTTTTTACCCTGCCCTGGGCCCAGTGACAGAGAAAAATAACTTTTATTCGGCTGTTAGTAAGTTAGGCGGCGGACATTTTATGCAAGCTCAGTGCACACTGTGCTTTTGTGACATTCAAATCTAAGCTTGTAATACTGCAATAATAATCTGGTTTTAAAAAAACACCCTTTTTTGGCAATATCCTACATCTGGTACCTTTGCAGCATTAGTCAGTGTGCACTTTAACCCCTTCCCGACTGCAATCCGTTTATATACGTAATATTTGCACATGCCCCGTGCAGCTATCACATCTATAAACGTCAAACCAGCTCTTTAATCCAAGCGCTGCAAAGCGCTTGGATTAAAGCTTCTGCCCCTGTCCTGCTGCTGTCACGGACAGCATACAGTCCAGTAATGCCGGCAAGGGACCAATCAGAGTGGCCCCTTGCCGACAATCGATCCGATTGGTTAATTGAAATATTAGAGAAAATCAAAAACACTCCTGCGCTCCCATACAAAAAAATCTACCAACCTATAGTTGAAGGTCCGCTGCACAGTGTATATAATGGGCTTTGCTGCTGACGCCCAGGGTACAAAATTGATTAAATGTTGATTTACCTTACGGTAAAAGCTTACACTGGCGCTGGTAGGTAGAAATGTGACATATAAATTACAGTGGCTGGATGAATATTCCGATTTAGTAAAAGATGGATATCATTGACAATCCAATGAATTAATCACCGCAATGATAATTACCTTTTCTCTGGATGTGGGCTGGAGAAATAGTCTAAGTTCTTTAAATATTTGCACAGTTCCCGTTCCTGTGTGTAGAGGGGTGTGAAGAGAGGCAAGAACTTCACTGCTCACCTGCTAGCATTCACACTGCTCCGGCCGGTAGCTGCGTGGTGCGAGGGAGCAGACTATGGTTTCGGCGTCCAGGATTTGAAGGGTCAGACCATCCCTGATGAAGGAGCCCGACGGCTCAGAAACGCGTCGGATGAACTTTGATCTCTGGGAGCACCAGTAGTACTTCGCGGTGACGTCACACGCACAGAAAATCCTGGACGCCGAAACCATAGTCTGCTCCCTCGCACCACGCAGCTACCGGCCGGAGCAGTGTGAATGCTAGCAGGTGAGCAGTGAAGTTCTTGCCTCTCTTCACACCCCTCTACACACAGGAACGGGAACTGTGCAAATATTTAAAGAACTTAGACTATTTCTCCAGCCCACATCCAGAGAAAAGGTAATTATCATTGCGGTGATTAATTCATTGGATTGTCAATGATATCCATCTTTTACTAAATCGGAATATTCATCCAGCCACTGTAATTTATATGTCACATTTCTACCTACCAGCGCCAGTGTAAGCTTTTACCGTAAGGTAAATCAACATTTAATCGATCCGATTGGTTAGTCTGTGCAGACTAACCAATCGGATCGCGGCAGTGAAAAAATGCCGGTTTCAGGCTCTGATCTGCGCTCTGCAGATCACAGCCTGAAATCAGATGGTGTCCTCGTAATACCCCTTCCCCCCCGATCTGTGCCCCCGATCTGTGCCCCTCCAAGCCCCCCTTGTGTCCGCCTGCAGCTCATCTGCTCCTGCGCTCATCTCCTAGAGGCAGCTGCCCTGATGTGGTCCGCCCCCGCCCCATGCATTATCACCCGCCCCTCCTGCCCCAACCTCCCTCAATGTTGGCGGCCATACCCCCCGATCACCCCCCTTTCCAGCGCTGCCCCCGATCCCCCTGTTGTGTGTGATGGCGGCGGCTCCATTCCTGAGCCGCCGCCATCAGCAGAGAGTGTCAGCTCTATGCTGACACTCTTCTGTAACCCCATAGATGCCGTGGTTGCGGCATCCATGGGGTTAATAGAGGGAGGGAGCTCCCTCTATCAACCATCGGGGCTGCAGCGCTGTGATTGCAGCACCCGATGGTTGCCATGGCAACCGGACGCTTTGCAAAAGCGTCCGCTGTTGCCACCTAGAGGGCATTACAGGGCATCTGTCACGAGGGTATCTAGAGCCACGTCTGACTCCGTTATACCCGGGGTCAGGAGGTCGCAGCGGGTGGCTGCGCGCTCTATATCTAAAGATCACGTTGTTTCTTAGTGATTGTTTTCTGTGTTTGCCTTGCTATCCTTTTTGTCTCAATCAGGGATCCGTAGCTTCTCCTCCTCAGCTGTTTCTTGGCTGCCACTCCCAACCTCCTTATATTCTCCCCTCACACTTCTCTAGTTGCCAGTTATAGAGCTTCATGCCTGGACATCTATACTGACCCACTGGAGTTGTGAATCCTGGTTGTCGTTCCAGAGTGCTACCCTCCGGATCCCTGTTGGGCTTCTTGTTGTCTCCTGTTGTCGCCCACCTGGGATTATATGTTGAGTTTGTATTGTCTGTCCTTCCCTTGGTGTTTTCCTTTAGAGCTAGTGGTGCGGACTAGTGTTCCCACCGCCCTGTTCACTATCTAGGGCTCAGCTTAGGGAAAGCCAGGGCTTTAGGCACGTGATCGGCGTACACGTGAGGAACCCGTCTAGGGACGTCAGGGCAGCCAGGTGCCAGCCGCTAGGTGAGTCAGGGGTCACCACCTTCCCTCTCACTTGGTCAGGGCCTTCCTTGTTCCCTCCCTCTGTGTCACGTATGTGATAGTCACGCCGACCGTGATATTATAACTGGCCATTACTTTTTGAGAACAAATAAATAAAAATTTTTCTTTTTGTTGTTTTTTTTTTCTCTACTTAGAATCCAATATGGATCCTATTGCTGCCTTGGCAAAACAGCTTCAAGGCCTGTCTTTGGAGGTGGCAGGATTGAAGGCGTCTGTCCTCCAACAACAGCAGCAAATGCAGCAGACCGCACCCCCAGCGGTTGCTATGGGTAACCAGGTTGTTACAGAACCCAAGGTTGTTCTTCCTGACAGATTTTCTGGGGGAAGAGACAAATTTGCAACGTTCCGTGAGGCCTGCAAATTATACTTTAAGTTGCGCCCTTACTCCTCAGGTAATAAAGAACAGCGGGTTGGGATTGTCATTTCCCTGCTTCAGGGGGACCCACAATCCTGGGCGTTCTCGTTACCCCCTGGTTCCCAGGCTCTCCGGTCAGTGGAGGGATTTTTTGGGGCTTTGGGTCTCATTTATGATGACCCTGACCGAGTCGCCCTGGCTGAGTCGAAGTTACGGAGACTCCTACAGGGAGATCGGTCAGCAGAGGAATATTGCTCAGAGTTCCGTAGGTGGGCTACGGATACTCAGTGGAACGACCCGGCTCTCAGGAGTCAGTTCTGCTCTGGGTTATCTGAAAGGGTTAAGGATGCACTGGCGCTGTATGAGACCCCCCTTTCCCTTGATGCTGTTATGTCCCTCTCTATCAGAATAGATAGGCGTCTTAGGGAGAGATCGAAAATTCCTGAGCAATTGGTTACCTCTCCCAAGCAACAATTAGTCTGTACTGACTTAGATGAGCCTATGCAGCTAGGCGGAACTTCTCATCAGGTCCGTCCTCCTGAGGTTCGCCGTAGGGGGGGGGGCTTGTTTTTTCTGTGGGGGGAAGGGTCATTTAATTAATGTCTGTCACTCCTTTCTCAAAAACAAAAGACCGTCGGAAAACTACTAACCCCAGGCTGTGCGGAGGATGTCAGCCGGGGGGTATACGTTTCCTCCATACGAACATCTCAATTTGTGTTACCAGCGGTTATTGTTTTTGGTGTTAAGACGGAGTCTATTTCTTTTTTTCTAGACAGTGGAGCAGGGGTAAATTTGATTGATGCCCATTTTGCCCGCACTATGGGTTTGTCTCTCTGTACGCTGCAGAGACCTATTCCCGTATTCGCTATAGATTCGGCTCCTCTGTCTCAGAGAAACCTCACCCACATTGTTCATAATTTACACCTTCGGGTAGGGGACCACCATAATGAGTGTCTTTCTGGAGGGCCTTCCCTCTCCTGTGGTATTGGGTCTTCCCTGGTTGGTAGCGCACAATCCAGTGGTGGATTGGCAGGCCAGGGAGATATTGGAGTGGAGTGAGCATTGCAGAGAGAATTGCTTAAATAACAATTGCTTAATCGCCTCCATAGGTTCCCTACCTACATTTATTTCGGACTTTGAGGACGTTTTTTCTGAAAAGGGTTGTCAGAAGCTACCACCTCATCGTCCTTATGATTGCCCGGTTAACCTGATTCCAGGTGCAAAATTACCCAAGTCCAGGTTGTATAATCTTTCGGGTCCCGAGAGACAAGCCATGAAAGATTATATCTCCGAGAGTCTGGCTAAGGGACACATCAGACCCTCTTCTTCACCCGTGGCTGCAGGGTTTTTCTTTGTTAAAAAGAAAGATGGGGGCCTGCGTCCTTGCCTAGATTTTCGTGAGCTAAACCAGATAACCATCCGAGACCCATACCCTCTTCCTCTCATTCCTGACCTTTTTAATCAGATTGCGGGTGCTAGGTGGTTCTCCAAACTTGATCTTAGGGGGGCCTACAATCTGATTCGTATCAGGGAAGGGGATGAGTGGAAGACAGATTTTAACACCCCTGAGGGGCATTAGAAAATCTAGTTATACCTTTCGGTATGACCAATGCCCACGCTGTCTTCCAACATTTCGTTAATGATATTTTTAGTCATCTCATCGGCAGGTTTGTTGTCATATACCTAGATGATATCTTAATTTATTCGGCTGATCTGAAAACACATGAGGTGCATGTCAGGCAAGTACTGCAGGTCCTACGGACGAATAAATTATATGCGAAAATTGAAAAATGTGTCTTCGCCGTTCAGGAAATACAGTTCCTGGGTTATCTATTATCTGCTTCAGGTTTCCGTATGGATCCTGGGAAGGTCTAGGCAATTTTAGATTGGGATCTTCCTGAGAACCTTAAAGCCCTACAACGGTTTTTGGGTTTCGCAAATTTCTATAGAAAGTTCATTAAAAATTATTCAGTGATCGTTAAACCCCTTACCGACATGACTAGGAAGGGGACTGATTTTTCTAAATGGTCTGACGCCGCTAAAAATGCATTTTCCTCTCTAAAAGAGAGGTTTACCTCGGCACCTGTTCTAATTCAACCTGATGTCTCCCAGCCTTTTATTGTTGAGGTAGATGCGTCAGAGGTGGGAGTGGGGGCTGTATTGTCTCAGGGTCCGTCTCCTGGCCAATGGCGCCCTTGCGCTTTCTTTTCCAAAAAATTATCTTCTGCAGAGAAGAACTATGATGTTGGAAATAGGGAACTGTTGGCGATTAAGCTGGCGCTTGAAGAGTGGCGTCACTTCTTAGAGGGAGCAATCCACCCCGTCACGGTGATTACGGATCACAAAAACCTTCTGTACCTAGAATCGGCTAAGCGTCTCACCCCTAGACAAGCTAGGTGGTCGCTATTCTTTACCAGATTTAACTTTGTAATCACCTATCGTCCTGGGGCAAAAAATACCAAGGCAGACGCGTTATCTCGTAGTTTCCCTGGAGGGGGTAATGCTAGTGATCCGGTACCTATTTTACAAAGAGGAGTGGTTGTCTCTGCTGTACACTCTGTTCTAGAGGGAAAGGTGTTAGAGGCCCAGGGGGACGCCCCGGCCTCTTGCCCCTCAGAGAAATTGTTTGTACCGTTAAACCTGCGTCTTGAATTATTAAAAGAACATCATAATTCGGCACTTGCTGGGCACCCGGGTAGTAAAGCAACTTTGGAGCTATTATCTCGTCGTTTTTGGTGGCCAAGGTTGCGTCAGGATGTAATGGATTTCGTGTCTACTTGCTCTACTTGTAAATTAATAAAAGAAATTGCCTTTTCTTATAAAAAAATGAAAAAATAAAATACACATATTAGGTGTCACCGCGTCCGTAACGACCGTCTCTATAAATATATCACATGATAGACACCGTCTGATAAACACCATAAAAAAAGAAAAAAAAAACGGCGCCAAAAAAAGCTATTTTTGTCACCTTACATCACAAAAAGTGCAACAGCAAGCAATCAAACAGGCTTATGACCCCCAAAATAGTACCAATCAAACCGTCACCTGATCCCACAAAAAATGATACCCTATTTAAGACAATCGCCCAAAAAATAAAAAAGCTATGGCTCTCAGACTATAGAAACACTAAAACATAATTTTTTTGGTTTCAGAAATGCTATTATTGTGTAAAACTTAAATAAATAAGAAAAAGTATACATATTAGGTATTGCCACGTCCGTAATGATCTGCTCTATAAAACTATCACATGACCTAACGCCTCAGATGAACGCTGTAAAAATAAATAAATGAAAACTGTTCCAAAACAGCCAATTTTTGGTTCACCTTGCCCCATAAAGTGTAATAATGAATGATCAAAAAATCCTATGTACCCAAAAATGTACCAATAAAGACCTCAACACTTTCTGCAAAAACGAGCCCATGCACAAGTTAGATCGGCAGAAAAATAAAAAACATATGGCGTTCAGAAAACCAATCCAGCAAAATCTGCCTTCCAAAAACCGTATGGGATTCCTTTCCTTCTGCGCCCTGCCGTGTGCCTGTACAGCAGGTTACGACCACATGTGGGGTGTTTCAACAAACCGCGGAATAAGGGTAATAAATATTGAGTTTTGTTTGGCTGTTAACCCTCAATGTGTTAAAGAAAAAAAATTAATAAAATGGAAAATCTGCCCAAAAAGTGAAATTTAGAAATTTCATCTCCATTTTCCTTTAATTCTTGTGGAACGCCTAAAGGGTTAACAAAGTTTATAAAATCAGTTTTGAGTAACTTGAGGGGTGTAGTTTCTACAATGGGGTCAATTATGGGGGTAACCACTATGTAGGCCCCATAAAGTGACTTCAGACCTGAACTGGTCCTTAACCCCTTAAGGACTTAGGACGTATCGGTACGGCATGGGTCCCGAGTCCTTAAGGACCCATGACGTACCGGTACGTCATAACTTGAAATCTGTATTCCGGCGCCCCAGGGGTTAATTGGAACGGGATTTCGGCTGAAATCATTCAGCCGGCATCCCGTAACAATGCAGGGGGGGTCATTTTACCCCCCCGCATCGGCGATCGCAGAAAACCGCAGGTCAATTCAGACCTGCGGTTTGCTGCGCTTTGTGCAGTTTCTGATCCCCGCGGGCCCTGACCTGCACCCCTGCATGATTTTTTGCCGGCGGGTGGTGCAGGGGGGGAGTTGTGGGCAGTGAAGGCGGTGCGGGAGGCGGGCGGTGCGGCAGGCGGGATCGCGATCCCCCGCCCGCCTCCCCTTGTATAATCGTTGGTCTCTAGTGGGTATACCAGGGTGCCAGCACATTGCTGGCACCCTGGTATAAACGGCTGACATCGATGATGCGATGTCAGCCGTTTAACCCTTTCCATACAGCGGTCCGTACTGACCGCTGTATGGAAAAAGTTAACAGTAAGAGGGAGCTCCCTCCCTCTCCCATCGAAGGGCTGCTGTGCCTTTGCAGCCCCCCGATGGAGAGGGAGAGAGCCCCCAGACAGCCCCCCTCAGCCCTGTGCTTACCCTTCCCCGTCTGCGAAGTTCTGACAACTACTGAGCAGACGGGGAAGGTTCCCATGGCAACAGGACGCCTCTCAGGCATCCTGCTGTCCATGGTGCTGAACAGATCTGTGCTAAAGGCAGAGATCTGTTCAGACAAAGTGTAAGTAAAATACAGTACTGTACAATATATATTGTTCTGTACTGTATTATACAGACATCAGACCCACTGGATCTTCAAGAATTAAGTGGGTCTGGGTAAAAAAAAAAGTGAAAAAAAAAGTAAAAATCCCAAAACACATTTATCACTGATTAAAAATGAAAAAAATATAATTCCCTACACATGTTTGGTATCGCCGCGTCCGTAACGACCTGATCTATAAAACGGTCATGTTACTTTCCCCGCATGGTGAACGCCATAAAAATAAAAAAATAAAAACTATTAGGAAATTGAAATTTTGCCCACCTTACTTCCCAAAAAAGGTAATAAAAGTGATCAAAAAAGTCGCATGTACGCCAAAATAGTACCAATCAAACCGTCATCTCATCCCGCAAAAATCATACCCTACCCAAGATAATCGCCCAAAAACTGAAAAAACTATGGCTCTTAGACTATGGAAACACTAAAACATGATTCTTTTGGTTTCAAAAATGAAATCATTGTGTAAAACTTAAATAAATAAATAAAAAGTATACATATTAGGTATTGCCGCGTCCGTATCGACCGGCTCTATAAAAATATCACATGACCTAACCCCTCAGGTGACCACCGTAAAAAAATTTAAATAAAAACGGTGTAAAAAAAACAATTTTTTGTCATCTTACGTCACAAAAAGTGTAATAGCAAGTGATCAAAAAGTCATATGCACCCCAAAATAGTGCCACTCAAACCGTCATCTCATCCCGCAAAAAATGAGACCCTACTTAAGATAATCGCCCAAAAACTGAAAAAACTATGGCTCTTAGACTATGGAGACACTAAAACATTTTTTTTGTCTTAAAAATGAAATCATTGTGTAAAACTTACATAAATAAAAAAAATTGTATACATATTAGGTATCGCCGCGTCCGTGACAACCTGCTCTATAAAATTACCACATGATCTAACCTGTCAGATGAATGTTGTAAATAACAAAAAAAAAAAAACGTGCCAAAAAATCTATTTCTTGTTACCTTGCCGCACAAAAAAGTGTAATATAGAGCAACCAAAAATCATATGTACCCTAAACTAGTACCAACAAAACTGCCACCCTATCCCGTAGTTTCTAAAATGGGACACTTTTTTGGAGTTTCTACTCTAGGGGTGCATCAGGGGGGCTTCAAATGGGACATGGTGTCAAAAAAACCAGTCCAGCAAAATCTGCCTTCCAAAAACCGTATGGCATTGCTTTCCTTCTGCGCCCTGCCGTGTGCCCGTACAGCGGTTTACGACCACATATGGGGTGTTTCTGTAAACTACAGAATCAGGGACATAAATAATGAGTTTTGTTTGGCTGTTAACTCTTGCTTTGTAACTGGAAAAAAAATATTAAAATGGAAAATCTGCCAAAAAAGTGAAATTTAGAAATTGTATCTCTATTTTCCATTAAATCTTGTGCAACACCTAAAGGGTTAACAAAGTTTGTAAAATCTGTTTTGAATACCTTGAGGGGTGTAGTTTCTTAGATGGGGTCACTTTTATGGAGTTTCTACTCTAGGGGTGCATCAGGGGGGCTTCAAATGGGACATGGTGTCAAAAAAGCAGTCCAGCAAAATCTGGCTTCCAAAAACCATACGGCGCACCTTTCCCTCTACGCCCTACTGTGTGCCCGTACAGTAGTTTACGGCCACATATCGGGTGTTTCTGTAAACTACAGAATCAGGGCCATAAATAATGAGTTTTGTTTGGCTGTTAACCCTTGCTTTGTAATTGGAAAAAAAATATTAAAATGGAAAATCTGCCAAAAAAGTGAAATTTTGAAATTGTATCTCTATTTTCCATTAAATCTTGTGCAACACCTAAAGAGTTAACGATGTTTGTAAAATCAGTTTTGAATACCTTGAGGGGTGTAGTTTCTTAGATGGGGTCACTTTTATGGAGTTTCTACTCTAGGGGTGCATCAGGGGGGCTTCAAATGGGACATGGTGTCAAAAAAACAGTCCAGCAAAATCTGGCTTCCAAAAACCATACGGCGCACCTTTCACTCTACGCCCCGCTGTGTGGCCGTACAGTAGTTTACGGTCACATATGGGGTGTTTCTGTAAACGGCAGAGTCAGGGCAATAAAGATACAGTCTTGTTTGGCTGTTAACCCTTGCTTTGTTAGTGGAAAAAATGGGTTAAAATGGAAAATTAGGCAAAAAAAAGAAATTCGCAAATTTCATCCCCATTTGCCAATAACTCTTGTGCAATACCTAAAGTGTTAACGAAGTTTGTAAAATCAGTTTTGAATACCTTGAGGGGTGTAGTTTATAGAATGGGGTCATTTTTGGGCAGTTTCTATTAAGTAAGCCTCGCAAAGTGACTTCCGACCTGTAGTGTTCCATAAAAATTTTTGTTTTGTAACTTTCTGAAAAATTTCAAGATTTGCTTCTAAACTTCTAAGCCTTGTAACATCCCCAAAAAATAAAATATCATTCCCAAAATGCTACAAACATGAAGTAGACATATGGGGAATGTAAAGTAATCACAATTTTTGGGGGTATTACTATGTATTACTGAAGTAGAGAAACTGAAAGTTTGAAATTTGCTAATTTTTCAAAATTTTTGGTAAATATGGTATTTTTTTATGCAAAAAAATTAACTTTTTTGACCCAATTTTAGCAGTGTCATGAAGTACAATATGTGACAAAAAAACAATCTCAGAACGACCTGGATAAGTCAATGCGTTTTAAAGTTATGAGCACTTAAAGTGACACTGGTCAGATTTGCAAAAAATGGCCAATTCCTTAACCACCTCCGGACCGCTGTACGCACAGACGCGTCCTGGAGGTGGTTGATTCATTCCGAGTGGACGGGCCGGCGCGTCCTCTCGCGAGACGCAAGATTTCCTGTGAACGCGCGCACACAGGAACGGAAGGTAAGAGAGTTGATCTCCAGCCTGCCAGCGGCGATCGTTCGCTGGCAGGCTGGAGATGTGTTTTTTTTAACCCCTAACAGGTATATTAGACGCTGTTTTGATAACAGCGTCTAATATACCTGCTACCTGGTCCTCTGGTGGTCCCCTTTGTTTGGATCGACCACCAGAGGACACAGGTAGCTCAGTAAAGTAGCACCAAGCACCACTACACTATACTACACCCCCCCCCCCGTCACTTATTAACCCCTTATTAGCCCCTGATCACCCCATATATACTCCCTGATCACCCCCCTGTCATTGATTACCCACCTGTCATTGATCAACCCCCTGTAAAGCTCCATTTAGACGTCCGCATGATTTTTACGGATCCACTGATAGATGGATCGGATCCGCAAAACGCATCCGGACGTCTGAATGAAGCCTTACAGGGGCGTGATCAATGACTGTGGTGATCACCCCATATAGACTCCCTGATCACCCCCCTGTCATTGATTACCCCCCTGTAAAGCTCCATTCAGACGTCCGCATGATTTTTACGGATCCACTGATAGATGGATCGGATCCGCAAAACGCATCCGGACGTCTGAATTAAGCCTTACGGGGGCACGATCAATGACTGTGGTGATCACCCCATATAGACTCCCTGATCACCCCCCTGTAAAGCTCCATTCAGATGTCCGCATGATTTTTACGGATGCACTGATAGATGGATCGGATCCGCAAAACGCATCCGGACGTCTGAATGAAGCCTTACAGGGGCGTGATCAATGACTGTGGTGATCACCCCATATAGACTCCCTGATCACCCCCTGTCATTGATTACACCCCTGTCATTGATCACCCCCCTGTAAAGCTCCATTCAGATGTCCGCATGATTTTTACGGATGCACTGATAGATGGATCGGATCCGCAAAACGCATACGGACGTCTGAATGAAGCCTTACAGGGGCGTGATCAATGACTGTGGTTATCACCCCATATATACTCCCTGATCACCCCCCTGTCATTGATTACACCCCTGTCATTGATCAACCCCCTGTAAAGCTCCATTCAGATGTCCGCATGATTTTTACGGATCCACTGATAGATGGATCGGATCCGCAAAACGCATCCGGACGTCTGAATGAAGCCTTACAGGGGCATGATCAATGACTGTGGTGATCACCCCATATAGACTCCCTGATCACCCCCCTGTCATTGATTACCCCCCTGTCATTGATTACCCCCCTGTAAAGCTCCATTCAGACGTCCGCATGATTTTAACGGATCCACTGATAGATGGATCGGATCCGCAAAACGCATCCGGACGTCTGAATGAAGCCTTACAGGGGCATGATCAATGACTGTGGTGATCACCCCATATAGACTCCCTGATCACCCCCCTGTCATTGATTACCCCCTGTAAAGCTCCATTCAGATGTCCGCATGATTTTTACGGATGCACTGATAGATGGATCAAATCCGCAAAACGCATCCGGACATCTGAATAAAGCCTTACAGGGGCATGATCAATGACTGTGGTTATCACCCCATATAGACTCCCTGATCACCCCCCTGTCATTGATTACCCCCCTGTAAAGCTCCATTCAGATGTCCGCATGATTTTTACGGATGCACTGATAGATGGATCGGATTCGCAAAACGCATCCGGACGTCTGAATGAAGCCTTACAGGGGAATGATCAATGACTGTGGTGATCACCCCATATAGACTCCCTGATCACCCCCCTGTCATTGATTACACCCCTGTCATTGATTACCCCCCTGTAAAGCTCCATTCAGATGTCCGCATGATTTTTACGGATGCACTGATAGATGGATCGGATCCGCAAAACGCATCCGGACGTCTGAATGAAGCCTTACAGGGGCATGATCAATGACTGTGGTTATCACCCCATATAGACTCCCTGATCACCCCCCTGTCATTGATTACCCCCCTGTAAAGCTCCATTCAGATGTCCGCAGGATTTTTACGGATGCACTGATAGATGGATCGGATCCGCAAAACGCATCCGGACGTCTGAATGAAGCCTTACAGGGGCATGATCAATGACTGTGGTTATCACCCCATATAGACTCCCTGATCACCCCCCTGTCATTGATTACCCCCCTGTAAAGCTCCATTCAGATGTCCGCATGATTTTTACGGATGCACTGATAGATGGATCGGATCCGCAAAACGCATACGGACGTCTGAATGAAGCCTTACACGGGCGTGATCAATGACTGTGGTTATCACCCCATATAGACTCCCTGATCACCCCCCTGTCATTGATCACCCCCCTGTCATTGATCACCTCCCTGTCATTGATCACACCCCTGTCATTGATCACCCCCCTGTCATTGATCACCCCTCTGTAAGGCTCCATTCAGACATTTTTTTGGCCCAAGTTAGCGGAATTATTATTTTTTTTTCTTACAAAGTCTCATATTCCACTAACTTGTGTCAAAAAATAAAATCTCACATGAACTCACCATACCCCTCACGGAATCCAAATGCGTAAAAATTTTTAGACATTTATATTCCAGACTTCTTCTCACGCTTTAGGACCCCTAGAATGCCAGGGCAGTATAAATACCCCACATGTGACCCCATTTCGCAAAGAAGACACCCCCAGGTATTCCGTGAGGGGCATATTGAGTCCATGAAAGATTGAAATTTTTGTCCCAAGTTAGCGGAACGGGAGACTTTGTGAGAAAAAAATTAAAAATATCAATTTCCGCTAACTTGTGCCAAAAAATTTTTTTTTGATGAACTCGCCATGCCCCTCATTGAATACCTTGGGGTGTCTTCTTTCCAAAATGGGGTCACATGTGGGGTATTTATACTGCCCTGGCATTCTAGGGGCCCCAAAGCGTGAGAAGAAGTCTGGTATCCAAATGTCTAAAAATGCCCTCCTAAAAGGAATTTGGGCACCTTTGCGCATCTAGGCTGCAAAAAAGTGTCACACATCTGGTATCGCCGTACTCAGGAGAAGTTGGGGAATGTGTTTTGGGGTGTCATTTTACATATACCCATGCTGGGTGAGAGAAATATCTTGGCAAAAGACAACTTTTCCCATTTTTTTATACAAAGTTGGCATTTGACCAAGATATTTATCTCACCCAGCATGGGTATATGTAAAAAGACACCCCAAAACACATTCCTCAACTTCTCCTGAATACAGAGATACCAGATGTGTGACACTTTTTTGCAGCCTAGGTGGGCAAAGGGGCCCATATTCCAAAGAGCACCTTTCGGATTTCACAGGTCATTTTTTACAGAATTTGATTTCAAACTCCTTACCACACATTTGGGCCCCTAGAATGCCAGGGCAGTATAACCACCCCACAAGTGACCCCATTTTGGAAAGAAGAGACCCCAAGGTATTTCGTGATGGGCATAGTGAGTTCATAGAAGTTTTTATTTTTTGTCACAAGTTAGTGGAATATGAGACTTTGTAAGAAGAAAAAAAAGAAAAAAAAATCATCATTTTCCGCTAACTTGTGACAAAAAATAAAAAGTTCTATGAACTCACTATGCCCATCAGCGAATACCTTAGGGTGTGTACTTTCCGAAATGGGGTCATTTGTGGGGTGTTTGTACTGTCTGGGCATTGTAGAACCTCAGGAAACATGACAGGTGCTCAGAAAGTCAGAGCTGCTTCAAAAAGCGGAAATTCACATTTTTGTACCATAGTTTGTAAACGCTATAACTTTTACCCCAACCATTTTTTTTTTACTCAAACATTTTTTTTTATCAAAGACATGTAGAACAATAAATTTAGAGCAAAATTTATATATGGATGTCGTTTTTTTTTGCAAAATTTTACAACTGAAATAGAAAAATTTCATTTTTTTGCAAAAAAATCGTTAAATTTCGATTAATAACAAAAAAAGTAAAAATGTCAGCAGCAATGAAATACCACCAAATGAAAGCTCTATTAGTGAGAAGAAAAGGAGGTAAAATTTATTTGGGTGGTAAATTGCATGACCGAGCAATAAACGGTGAAAGTAGTGTAGGTCAGAAGTGTAAAAAGTGGCCTGGTCTTTCAGGGTGTTTAAGCACTGGGGGCTGAGGTGGTTAAGGTGAAATAGGGCTGAGTCCTTAAGGGGTTAAAAAGTGGGTTTTGGAAATTTTCTTAAAAATTTTAAGAATTGCGTCTAAACTTCTAAGCCTTCTAACGTCCTAAAAAAATAAAATGACATTTCCAAAATGATGCCAACATAAAGTAGACATATGGGGAATGTTAAGTAATACATATTTTATTAGGTATGACTTTCTCTTTTAGAAGCAGAGAAATTGAAATTTGGAAAATTGAGAATTTTTCAAAATTTTTGGTAAATTTGGCATTTTTTCATAAATAAAGGTGAAATATTTTGACTCAAATAAATGACTATCATGAAGTACAATGTGTCACGAGAAAACAATCTCAGAATGGCTTGGATAAGTAAAAGTGTTTCAAAGCTATTACCACATAAACTGACGCATGTCAGATTTGTAAATTTTGACCTGGACACTATGGCATCAATGACCCTTGGTCATGAAAGGGTTAAGCTACAAATACAGCTATGATTTTCTAGGTTTTAAAAAATACCCTTTTTGGGCAAAATACACTATTTTACAGCCCTTGCTGCATCTGCACATGTGAAATTCAAGCGTTATATACAGCTGTCATATTCTGTTAGTAAAAAAACACCCTTTTTGGGCAAAATACTTAATTTTGCAGCCCTTGCTGCATCTGTTATTGTTAAAAACAAGTTTCAACTACTTCAATAATTTTCTGGCTTTGAAAAAACACCCATTTTTGGCAATAACCTTCATCTTGGGCCTCTGCCGCATTAGTCAGTGTGCAATTTAAGCTAGAAATACAGCTATAATTTTCTGGGTTTTCAAAAACACCCTCTATTCTGCTATTAATAAAACACCCTTTTTGGGCAAAATACACAATTTTACAGCCCTTGCTGCATCTGCACGTGTGAATATCAAGCGTTATATACTGCTGTCATATTCTGTTATTAAAAACACCCATTTGGGGCAAAAATATTTAATTGCGGCCTAGTTTGCATCTGTACGTGTGAGATACTTCCTTTACATACTGTCGTTCTATTCTGCTATTAATAAAACACCCATTTAGGGAAAGATCCTAAATTTGAGAAATATGAGGAGAGCATCAAATAAGGGACGTGGCCCAGGTCGTGGTGCTGCTGGTGGAGCTCCTGTTGCAGGGAGAGGACGTGGTCGATCTGTGCCAGCTACACGCACAAGTAAAACCCCTTCCTCAGGTGCGAGTAGGCCACAGAACCTGCAGTGGTATTTGGTCGGGCCTAATGCGGCTCTACGAAGGGTGAGGTCAGAACAAGTACAGGTGATAGTAGATTGGGTTGCTGACAGTGACTCCAGTTCCTTCACATTGTCTCCCACCCAGTCTCCTGCTGAAAGATTAGAGTTGGCACCTGCAGCCCATGGCCATCAGTCTTTCACCTCACCCCCATGAAAATCAGCCAAGCAGTCTGAGCCCCAAGTCATGCAGCAGTCTCTTCTGCTTTTTGATGACTCTATTAGCAGCGTTTTCAAGGGCCATCCACCTATCCCTGCTCTAGAAGTCGAAGAGATTGAGTGCACCGATGCCCAACCACTTATGTTTCAAGATGAGTACATGGGAGGACCATCGCAGCACGTCTCGGATGATGAGGAAACATATTTGCCAACTGCTGGGGCTTTCGAAAGTGTGCAGACTGACAAGGAGGGCAGGGGTGAAGACTGGGTGGAAGATGATGTGTAGGACGATGAGGTCCTCGACCCCACATGGAATCAAGGTCATGCGAGTGACTTGTAAAGTTCGGAGGAAGAGGCGGTGGTCGCACAGAGCCACCAGCACAGCAGAAGAGGGAGCAGGGTGCAAAAGCGAAGCGGCCGTCCCCTAGACAGTACGCCTGCTGCTGCCCACCGTAGCAAGGGACCGAGCACACCAAAGCCAGCTCCAAGGAGTTCCCAGTTCTTCAGACAATGTGTGTCACGGCCACGGTTTTGGCCGTGACTCCTTGGGAACCGCATACTGTTGCCCGCGGTTTTGGGTTGTAGTGTCAACCGCACCTTGAGTCATAAGGTTGTTAGCTTCAAGTGCGGTTGCCGCGGACAACAGCTATGTGTGCGGTTCCCTCGGAGTTGTGTGCGCGTTTGTAAGCAATTTTGTATGTCTGTGTGCACTTTGTTTATGTTTTGTGTGCACTGACATTTTCCCTGCACTGTGACTGTCCGTGGCAACGTTTGGTGGTATGATGTACATGTGGTGGCAGTGTCCCGGCCTTCGGGCTGACTCCCAGGACACGCTTGCCACCCATGTCGTTGCCTGCGGCAACAGCCACAGTGTGTTTGTTGTTTGGACACTTCCCCTTTAAGTTATGTTTTCCTTTCTGTGGTTTTGGAAGGGTTAACTCCCTTTCAGTGTGTGTGAGTCACGGGGTGTGTCTGATTGTTGGGTGTGGCCTCTTGGCCCTATAAAGCCTCAGTTGTAGGCAGTAGCCAGGGAGGGTGTTTCAGCCATGCTGGCTGTAGACATCCTCCTGGTTACTTACCAACTGCCAGTGGGGGCCAACCTTCTGGTCATAAGCAAATATACATGTCCTTTGGTGTCTGGAAGATGTGTTTGGTTTTATGTTTCTTTATTGCACCTGTGGTCCTGGGTTCCCGTGTGTTGTGTGTTTGTGTGCTGAGTCCTGCTGTCTGTGGGCAGTACATCCACATGGGTTCCAGGCTTGGTTGTCTGTGGTAGGTCTCTGTTATGCTTGTGGCAAGTACCTGCCATTGCCATAGGTTGCATTTGTTTCCCCTTGCTTGCAGCTTGGCCAGTGAGACTCCTGTTCCTCCGTATCCAGAAGGAACAGGATGTCTTACTCTGACTCCTAGCCCAGGGACCGGTCGGAGGGTAAGTTAGGGCTCTGAGGTTCCTGCGCATGGGTCCTCCTACCTTCGAGGTAGGCCCATGCAGGTAGGAGTTAGGGTCAGGTTAGGGATGCTGTAGGAGGTGACCTGCTCCCTAATCCTGTATGTCCTGGTCAAGCAGCGACCATCATCGTTCGGCACACGGCTGAGGATTTCCACCATCCTCAAACGTGATAATGTGCTGATGACAAGACACGAGAGGTTTGCACGCTGTGCAATCAGAGCCTGAAGCGAGGCATAAACGTTCTCAACCTGAGCACAACCTGCATGACCAAGCATCTAAGTGCAAAGCACGAGCTGCAGTGGAATAGACACCTCAAAAAACAAGAAAGGTCTCTGGCTCCTCCTGCTTCCTCTTCTGCTGCAGTCCCGGCCTCTTCATCCAGCTCTGGAGTGACAGTGCCACCTGCCACCCCGCAAACAGAGGATGTGCCAGCAACACCACCATCTGGGTCACCAAGCATCTCCACAATGTCCCACGGAAGCGTTCAGCTCTCCATCTCCCAAACACTGGAGCGGAAGAGGAAGTACCCCCCTACCCACCCGCAATCCCTGGCCCTGAATGCCAGCATTTCAAAATTACTGGCCTTTGAAATGCTGTCATTCCGTCTGGTGGAGACGGAGAGTTTTAAAGGCCTTATGGCGGTGGCTGTCCCACAGTACGTCGTGCCCAGCTGCCACTTTTTTTCCAGACGAGCTATCCCTTCCCTGCACAACCAAGTGAGGGACAAAATTAGGTGCGCACTGCGCAATGCCATCTGTGGCAAGGTGCGCCTCACTACGGATACGTGGACCAGTAAGCACGGTCAGGGCCGTTATATCTCCCTAACAGCACACTGGGTAAATCCAGTGGCGGCTGGGCCTGAGGTGGATAGCAGTTTGGCGCATGTCCTTCCACCACCGAGGATTGCAGGGCACTTCAGTTTGCCTCCTGTTGCTTTCTCCTCCTACTCCGCTTCCTCATCCCCTACCGCCTCCTCATCCGGTCAGCTTAACACCTTCACCACCAACTTCAGCACAGCCAGGGGTAAATGACAGCAGGCAGTTTTAAAACTTATCTGTTTGGGGGACAAACCCCACACCGCGCAGGAGCTGTGGACGGGCCTTGAACAACAGACCGATGAGTGGTTGGTGCCAGTGAGCCTCAAGCCCGGCCTGGTGTTGTGCGATAATGGGCGAAATCTTGTAGCAGCTCTGGGACTAGCCCGTTTGACGCACATCCCTTTCCTGGCGCATGTACTAAACTTGGTGGTGCAGAGATTCCTTAAAAATTACCCCGATATGTCAGAGCTGCTGCATCAAGTGCGGGCAGTCTGTGCGCGCTTTCGGCGTTCTCACCCTGCTGCTGCTCGCCTGTCAGCGCTGCAGCGTAACTTTGGCCTTCCCGCTCACCGCCTCATATGCAATGTGCCCACAAGGTGGAACTCCACCTTGCACATGCTGGTCAGACTGTGCGAGCAGCAGCAGGCGATCGTAGAGTTTCAGCTGCAGCACGCACGGGTGAGTCGCTCTGCGGAACAGCACGACTTCCCCACCAATGACTGGGCCTCCATGCGAGACCTGTGTTCCTTGTTGCGCTGTTTCGAGTACTCCACCAACATGGCCAGTGCCGATAATGCCATTCTCAGCATTACTATCCCACTTCTATGCCTGGCTGCTGGCGATGATGGAAGAGGATGTGGCACAGGAGGAGGAAGAGGGATCATTTCATAGGGTTACAGGCCAGTCATTCACAAGTGGCTCCGAGGGTGGGTTCCTGCACCCACAAACGCCAGGTACACAATTGTCCAGCCAGGGCACAGTTCTGGAGGATGACGAGGTGGAGGATGAGGAGATGGAGGAGGAGGAAACTTGTTCACAGCAGGGTGGCACCCAGACCAGCTAATGGCCATCACTGGTGCGTGGCTGGGGGGATACAGAGTTTTGGAAACCACGGGCGAATCTAAATTCCACTCGGTCACGAGGGGAATAAAGATACAAGAGGGGTGGGGAGCGGACAATAGGATAATACGCTCAATATAAAATAAATTGTTTAGAGAGAAAAGGTGCTCTCCTTTTTTAGTTGTGCTATGGATAGGCACAACTCTATAGTAGACTTGTAGGGATATATACCCTTTAGATCCAGGAATGCAGCCGCAGAAAGAAATTCTTTGGGATTGGGTGCCCAATCCCCCAAAGAATGCTTGTAGGATAGGAGGTTCTGATCAGGCGCAAATCACTGGTAGAGTTCGTCTTATGTGAATAAATCTTCTTTATTGCATAAATACCATAGATGTGTACAAAGAACATTGCGTTTCGGGGCTCCAAATGTCCCCTTTATCAGGTTATTAGGTAAGAGTTTGACTGAGTGTGATTTTGTGGGAGTGATTGCAGGTGGCTGAGTGTGGCTTGAAGCAGAGATCCTTGAAAGTTAAGTTTTTGCATTTTAGTACTGCCATTTAAAACTTTTTTTTTTCTCTGCTGGGTGTTGCCATTTAAACCCATTTTTATTTTTTCTCTGCTTGATTAAGGGGAGTGGCCTGAGAAACCAGGTGCTATAAATTAAACCACTAAAGCTCCCTGAGCTTGCTCTTCCTGAGGCTTGCTCTACTAAGTGGGCTTCTTATTAAGTGGAGTTAAAAAAAAAGGAGTTTAAAGGGTTTCTACCACTTCGTTTTCACATAATTAGCTTTCAGACACTAGCCTAGCGATCCGCTAGTGTCTACTCTACCAAACAATCCTAATATAATAGCTTTTGGTGCAGCCGTTTCGCTAAAAAAAGAACTTATATTGATATGCTAATGAGCCTCTAGGTGCTATGGGGGCGTCATTAGCACCTAGAGGCTCGGTCTACCTTCACAAAATGCCGCCGTCCCTCCAGCCTGCCCATCTCCTCCGGAATGCGATCCTCCCTGTGAGCCATCGGACGAATTCTCGCGCATGCGCCGTGCGCGTCTGTATTCGGGGCAAGCGCAGTGAATGTCTGACCACTTCCCTGCTCAGACATCTCCACTGCGCCTGCGCCGATGACGTCATAGTGCTCCGAGGAACAGGCGCAGTGGAGATGTCTGAGCAGGGAAGCGGTCAGACATTCACTGCGCATGCGCCGAATACAGACGCGCACGGTGCATGCGCGAGAATTCGTCCGCTGGCTCACAGGGAGGATCGCATTCCGGAGGAGATGGGCGGGCTGGAGGGACGCGCTGGGCGGCGGCATTTTGTGAAGGTAGACCGAGCCTCTAGGTGCTAATGACGCCCCCATAGCACCTAGAGGCTCATTAGCATATCAATATAAGTTCTTTTTTTAGCGAAACGGCTGCACAATAAGCTATTATATTAGGATTGTTTGGTAGAGCAGACACTAGCGGATCGCTAGTGTCTGAAAGCTAATTATGTGAAAACGAAGTGGTAGAAACCCTTTAAGAAAAGGAGTTGGAAACTAAGGTTGGATATATTTTCCTTGTGTGTTGTTGGCTTAATTCTAGGTAGTCCTTCAACTACAGCAGACAGGGTCTAATTCTAAATCATATTTACTGTTTTACTTTTTTACTGTTGTAATCCCCATTTAGTATGTGTTGCACAATTGACAACGCAGTCCAGTGCACATCTTGCATGATGTATGCAGTCCTGGAACAGCCATTTGAGGGTGTATATCTTTGTTTAAGATGTGAGCAAATTACCCGTCTGGAATCGCAAATCGAGTCTCTAAACGGGCAAGTTGCAACACTGAGAGGCATTGACAATTTGCAAAAGAGTTTGCTTCTCACCGAGCAAGCACTCTTTGGGGTAGATGAGGGGGAGGGTGACAGAGAGGAGGCTGAGGAAAGTGAGGTAGCTAGCTGGGTAACAGTTAGAAAGCGGGGTAGAGGGAAGAGTGCCAGGGAGGCTAGCCCTGATCTGACACACCCCAACAAGTTTGCACGTTTGGCAGATGAGGGGGATGTCAGTCCAGGGATGGCACTGCTGCAGCCGGACACTTCCTTTGCCAGTCAGGGGAATGTCAGCTCCAGTAAGCAGGGAACCAGGAGAGGTAGGGCAGGCCAGACAGGTGCTGGTAGTGGGAGACTTCATTATTAGGGGAACAGATAGGGAAATCTGTCACAAAGACCGTGATCGCCGAACAGTGTGCTGTTTTCCTGGCGCTAGAGTTCGACACATCGCGGATCGGGCTGACAGATTACTGGGAGGGGCTGGAGAAGATCTAGCGGTCATGGTCCATATCGGAACCAATGACAAAGTTAGAGGTAGGTGGAGAGTCCTTAAAAATGATTTCAGGGATTTAGGTCAAAAGCTTAGGGCAAGGACCTCAAAGGTAGTATTTCGGAAAATACTACCTGTACCATGAGCCACACAAGAAAGGCACTGGGAGATTAGTGAGATTAATAAGTGGCTCAAGAGCTGGTGTAGGAAGGAGGGGTTTGGGTTCCTGTAGAACTCGGCCGACTTCTCTATCGGCTACAAGCTCTATCGTAGGGACGGGCTGCACCTCAATGGGGAAGGGGCAGCTGTGTTGGAGAGAAAGATGGCTAGAAGGTTGGAGGAGTGTTTAAACTAGGGACTGGGGGGAGGGTAATTACGTTATAGGAGGGGAAGATAGTGCAGATAGAGACCGGGGGCAAGGTAGTGGGACTGTGGGAGGAATGGAAGGAGGGACTAGAACAGTTCAGAAGGAAAGGTGTAGGGTAAAAAATATACATAAACCTCTTAAATGTATGTATACTAATGCCAGAAGCCTGACTAATAAAACTGGGAGCTGGAATTAGTGATGTGTGAGGAGGACTATGACATAGTGGGAATAACTGAGACATGGCTGGATGATAGCTATGACTGGGCGGTTAATGTACAAGGTTACAGTCTGTTTAGAAAGGATCGTCAAAACTGGAGAGGGGGAGGGGTCTGCCTTTATGTAAAGTCCTGTCTAAAGCCCACACTCCGGAAATATATAAGTGAGGGACATGAACATGTGGAGTCACTGTGGGTAGAGATACATGGAGCTAAAAACAACAATAAATTACTAATAGGAGTTTACTATAAACCACCTAATATACCAGAGTCCACAGAAAATCTACTACTAAACGAGATAGACAAGGCGGCAAATCATAATGAGGTGGTTATAATGGGGGACTTCAACTACCCAGATATAGACTGGGAAATGGAAACTGATATATCTCATAAGGGAAACAGGTTCTTGGCAATAACCAAAGACAATTACCTCTCCCAACTGGTTCAGGACCCGACTAGAGGGACGGCCATACTGGACTTAGTATTAACCAATAGGCCTGACAGAACAACAGACGTGCAGGTTGGTGGACACCTGGGAAATAGTGACCATAAAGTAATAACCTTCCAATTATCATTCAAAAGAGTGTTTCTACAGGGAGGAACAAAAATACCAAACTTCAAAAAAGCTAAATTTAGTCAACTAAGAGAGGCCATTGGCCTAACTAACTGGGACAAAGTTCTAAAAAAAAAAAAAAAACTGCCACAAAATGGGATATCTTTAACCACCTCAGCCCCCAGTGCTTAAACACCCTGAAAGACCAGGCCACTTTTTAATACTTCTGACCTACACTACTTTCACCGTTTATTGCTCGGTCATGCAACTTACCACCCAAATGAATTTTACCTCCTTTTCTTCTCACTAATAGAGCTTTCATTTGGTGGTATTTCATTGCTGCTGACATTTTTACTTTTTTTGTTATTAATCGAAATTTTACGATTTTTTTGCAAAAAAATGACATTTTTCACTTTCAGTTGTAAAATTTTGCAAAAAAAACGACATCCATATATAAATTTTGCTCTAAATTTATAGTTCTACATGTCTTTGATAAAAAAAAAATGTTTGGGTAAAAAAAAAAAATGGTTTGGGTAAAAGTTATAGCGTTTACAAACTATGGTACAAAAATGTGAATTTCCGCTTTTTGAAGCAGCTCTGACTTTCTGAGCACCTGTCATGTTTCCTGAGGTTCTACAATGGCCAGACAGTACAAACACCCCACAAATGACCCCATTTCGGAAAGTACACACCCTAAGGTATTCGCTGATGGGCATAGTGAGTTCATAGAACTTTTTATTTTTTGTCACAAGTTAGCGGAAAATGATGATTTTTTTCATTTTTTTTTTTTTCTTACAAAGTCTCATATTACACTAACTTGTGACAAAAAATAAAAACTTCCATGAACTCACTATGCCCATCACGAAATACCTTGGGGTCTCTTCTTTCCAAAATGGGGTCACTTGTGGGGTAGTTATACTGCCCTGGCATTCTAGGGGCCCAAATGTGTGGTAAGGAGTTTGAAATCAAATTCTGTAAAAAATGACCTGTGAAATCTGAAAGGTGCTCTTTGGAATATGGGCCCCTTTGCCCACCTAGGCTGCAAAAAAGTGTCACACATCTGGTATCTCCGTACTCAGGAGAAGGTGGGGAATGTGTTTTGGGGTGTCATTTTACATATACCCATGCTGGGTGAGAGAAATATCTTGGCAAAAGACAACTTTTCCCATTTTTTTATACAAAGTTGGCATTTGACCAAGATATTTATCTCACCCAGCATGGGTATATGTAAAAAGACACCCCAAAACACATTCCTCAACTTCTCCTGAATACAGAGATACCAGATGTGTGACACTTTTTTGCAGCCTAGGTGGGCAAAGGGGCCCATATTCCAAACAGCACCTTTCGGATTTCACAGGTCATTTTTTACAGAATTTGATTTCAAACTCCTTACCACACATTTGGGCCCCTAGAATGCCAGGGCAGTATAACTACCCCACAAGTGACCCCATTTTGGAAAGAAGACACCCCAAGGTATTCCGTGAGGGGCATGGCGAGTTCCTAGAATTTTTTATTTTATTTAGTGGAAAATGCTGATTTTTTTTTTTTTTTTTTTTCATACAAAGTCTCATATTCCACTAACTTGTGACAAAAAATAAAAACAAATGTGTGGTAAGGAGTTTGAAATCAAATTCTGTAAAAAATGACGAGTGAAATCCGAAAGGTGCTCTTTGGAATGTGGGCCCCTTTGCCCACCTAGGCTGCAAAAAAGTGTCACACATCTGGTATCTCCGTATTCAGTAGAAGTTGGGGAATGTGTTTTGGGGTGTCTTTTTACATATACCCATGCTAGGTGAGATAAATATCTTGGTCAAATGCCAACTTTGTATAAAAAAATGGGAAAAGTTGTCTTTTGCCAAGATATTTCTCTCACCCAGCATGGGTATATGTAAAATGACACCCCAAAACACATTCCCCACCTTCTCCTGAGTACGGAGATACCAGATGTGTGACACTTTTTTGCAGCCTAGGTGGGCAAAGGGGCCCATATTCCAAAGAGCACCTTTCGGATTTCACTCGTCATTTTTTACAGAATTTAATTTCAAACTCCTTACCACACATTTGGGCCCCTAGAATGCCAGGGCAGTATAACTACCCCACAAGTGACCCCATTTTGGAAAGAAGAGACCCCAAGGTATTCGCTGATGGGCATAGTGAGTTCATGGAAGTTTTTATTTTTTGTCACAAGTTAGTGGAATATGAGACTTTGTATGAAAAAAAAAAAAAAATCATCATTTTCCACTAACTTGTGACAAAAAATAAAAAATTCTAGGAACTCGCCATGCCCCTCACGGAATACCTTGGGGTGTCTTCTTTCCAAAATGGGGTCACTTGTGGGGTAGTTATACTGCCCTGGCATTTTCCAGGGGCCCTAATGTGTGGTAAGTAGGTAAATGACCAGTGAAATCCGAAAGGTGCTCTTTGGAATATGGGCCCCTTTGCCCACCTAGGCTGCAAAAAAGTGTCACACATCTGGTATCGCCGTATTCAGGAGACGTTGGGGAATGTGTTTTGGGGTGTCTTTTTACATATACCCATGCTGGGTGAGAGAAATATCTTGGCAAAAGTCAACTTTTTCCATTTTTTTATACAAAGTTGGCATTTGACCAAGATATTTATCTCACCCAGCATGGGTATATGTAAAATGACACCCCAAAACACATTGCCCAACTTCTCCTGAGTACGGCGATACCAGATGTGTGACACTTTTTTGCAGCCTAGATGCGCAAAGGGGCCCAAATTCCTTTTAGGAGGGCATTTTTAGACATTTGGATACCAGACTTCTTCTCACGCTTTGGGGCCCCTAGAATGCCAGGGCAGTATAAATACCCCACATGTGACCCCATTTTGGAAAGAAGACACCCCAAGGTATTCAATGAGGGGCATGGCGAGTTCATAGAAATTTTTTTTTTTTGGCACAAGTTAGCGGAAATTGATATTTTTTATTTTTTTCTCACAAAGTCTCCCGTTCCGCTAACTTGGGACAAAAATTTCAATCTTTCATGGACTCAATATGCCCCTCACGGAATACCTGGGGGTGTCTTCTTTCCGAAATGGGGTCACATGTGGGGTATTTATACTGCCCTGGCATTCTAGGGGCCCTAAAGCGTGAGAAGAAGTCTGGAATATAAATGTCTAAAAAATTTTACGCATTTGGATTCCGTGAGGGGTATGGTGAGTTCATGTGAGATTTAATTTTTTGTCACAAGTTAGTGGAATATGTGACTTTGTAAGAAAAAAAATAAAAATCCGCTAACTTGGGCCAAAAAAATGACTGAATGCAGCCTTACAGGGGGGGGGGGATCAATGACAGGGGGGGTGATCAATGACAGGGGGGTGATCAGGGAGTCTATATGGGGTGATCAACCAACTGTCATTGATCACCCCCCTGTAAGGCTGCATTCAGACGTCCGTATGATTTTTACGGATCCGATCAGTCTATCAGTGGATCCGTAAAAATCATGCGGACATCTGAATGGAGCTTTACAGGGGGGTGATCAATGACAGAGGGGTAATCAATGACAGGGGGGTGATCAGGGAGTCTATATGGGGTGATCACCACAGTCATTGATCACTCCCCTGTAAGGCTGCATTCAGACGTCCGTATGATTTTTACGGATCCGATCAGTCTATCAGTGGATCCATAAAAATCATGCGGACATCTGAATGGAGCTTTACAGGGGGGTGATCAATGACAGGGGGGTGATCAGGGAGTCTATATGGGGTGATCACCTCCGTCATTGATCACTCCCCTGTAAGGCTGCATTCAGACGTCCGTATGATTTTTACGGATCCGATCAGTCTATCAGTGGATCCGTAAAAATCATGCAGACATCTGAATGGAGCTTTACAGGGGGGTGATCAATGACAGGGGGGTGATCAGGGAGTCTATATGGGGTGATCACCACAGTCATTGATCACTCCCCTGTAAGGCTGCATTCAGACGTCCGTATGATTTTTACGGATCCGATCAGTCTATCAGTGGATCCGTAAAAATCATGCGGACATCTGAATGGAGCTTTACAGGGGGGTGATCAATGACAGGGGGGTAATCAATGACAGGGGGGTGATCAGGGAGTCTATATGGGGTGATCAGGGGTGATCAAGGGTGAATAAGGGGTTAATAAGTGACAGGGGGGGGTGTAGTGTAGTGGTGCTTGGTGCAACATATTACTGAGCTGCCTGTGTCCTCTGGTGGTCGATCCAAACAAAGGGGACCACCAGAGGACCAGGTAGCAGGTATATTAGACGCTGTTATCAAAACAGCGTCTAATATACCTGTTAGGGGTTAAAAAAATCACATCTCCAGCCTGCCAGCGAACGATCGCCGCTGGCAGGCTGGAGATCCACTCGCTTACCTTCCGATCCTGTGAACGCGCGCGCCTGTGTGCGCGCGTTCACAGGAAATCTCGCGTCTCGCGAGAGGACGCACCGGCGCGTCCACCCAGAACAACAGGACCGCCGCAAAGACGCAATCCTGCGTACGGCGGTCCTGAGGAGGTTAAAAACATCTTAAAATCTCATTGTCAGAGGTACATACCGTATGGGAATAAAAGGTTAAGGAACAAAAAGAAACCAATGTGGATAAATAGAACTGTAAATAAAACAATAAATGACAAAAATAAAGCATATAAATCACTAAAACACAAATAAAAGCGGCCAAACTAGAGAGATTAATTGCCAAAGAGAGTAAAACTAACCCTAAAATGTTCTTCAATTATATAAATGTTAAAAAGTATAAATCTGAAGGTGTCGGCCCTTTAAAGAGTAATGAGGGGGGAGTCGCAGAGAGCGACGAGGATTAAGCAAAGCTGTTAAATATTTTTTTCTCCAACTGTCAGATGACATGCAGAATGTAAAAATAAATTCCCCATTAAAAGTGTCCTGTCTGACCTAGGAAGAAGTACATCAGCGATTAAAGATTAAAGATTAAAATAGACAAATCGCCAGGACCGGATGGCATACACCCCCGTATCCTAAGGGAATTAAGTAATGTCATAGCCAGACCTTTAGGCTACTTTCACACTTGCGTTCGGAGCCGATCCGTATAGTGTCTGCACAGACGGATCCGCTCCTATAATGCAAACGATGGTATCCGTTCAGAACGGATCCGTCTGCATTATATTTCATAAAAAAATCTAAGTGTGAAAGTTAGTCAGACGGATCCGTCCAGACTTTGCATTGAAAGTCAATGGGGGACGGATCAGTTTGAAATTGCACCATATTGTGTCAACTTCAAACGGATCTGTCCCCATTGACTTACATTGTAAGTCTGGATGGATCCGTTTGGCTCCGCACGGCCAGACGGACACCCGAATGCTGCAAGCTGCGTTCGGGTGTCCGCCTGCTGAGCAGAACGGAGGCCAAGCGGAGCCAGACTGAGGCATTCTGAGCGGATCCGCATCCACTCAGAATGCATTGGGGCTGTACGATGCGTTCGGGGCCGCTTGTGAGAGCCTTCAAACAGAACTCACAAGCGGAACCCCGAACGCAAGTGTGAAAGTAGCCTTATTTCTGATATTTGCGGACTCTATACTGACAGGGAATGTCCCACAGGTTTGGCGCATGGCAAATGTGGTGCCAATATTCAAAAAGGGTCCAAAAACAGAGCCCGGAAACTATAGGCCGGTAAGTTGTTGTGGGTAAACTGTTTGAAGGTTTTCTGAGAGATGCTATCTTAGAGCATCTCAACGGAAATAAGCAAATAACGCCATATCAGCATGGCTTCGTGAGGGATCGGTCATGCCAAACTAATTTAATCAGTTTCTATGAGGAGGTAAGTTCTAGACTTGACAGCGGCGAATCAATGGATGTCGTGTATCTGGACTTCTCCAAAGCATTTGACACTGTACCACATAAAAGGTTAGTATATAAAATGAGAATGCTCGGACTTGGAGAAAACGTCTGTATGTGGGAAGTAACTGGCTCAATGATAGAAAACAGAGGGTGGTTATTAACGGTGCATACTCAGATTGGGTCACTGTCACTAGTGGGGTACCTCAGGGGTCAGTATTGGGCCCTATTCTCTTCAATATATTTATTACTGATCTTGTAGAAGGCTTGCATAGTAAAGTATAAGTTTTCGCAGATGACACTAAACTGTGTAAAGTAATTAACACTGAAGAGGACAGTATACTACTACAGAGGGATCTGGATAGATTGGAGGCTTGGGTAGATAAGTGGCAGATGAGGTTTAACACTGACAAATGTAAAGTTATGCACATGGGAAGGAATAATGCAAGTCACCCGTACATACTAAATGATAAAACACTCGGTAACACTGACATGGAAAAGGATCTAGGAATTTTAATAAACAGCAAACTAAGCTGCAAAAACCAGTGTCAGGCAGCTGCTGCCAAGGCCCATAAGATTATGGGTTGCATCAGGAGGGGCATAGATGCCCGTGATAAGAACATAGTCCTACCACTTTACAAATCGCTAGTCAGACCACACATAGAGTACTGTGTACAGTTCTGGGCTCCTGTAAACAAGATCGACATAGCAGAGCTGGAGAAGGTCCAGAGGAGGGCAACTAAAGTAATAAGTGGAATGGGGCAACTACAGTACCCTGAAAGATTATCAAAATTAGGGTTATTCACTTTAGAAAAAAGACGACTGAGGGGAGATCTAATTAATATGTATAAATATATCAGGGGTGAGTACAGAGATCTCTCCCATCATCTAATTATCCACAGGACTGTGACAGTGACGAGGGGACATCCTCTGCGTCTGGAGGAAAGAAGGTTTGTACACAAACATAGAAAAGGATTCTTTATGGTAAGAGCAGTGAGACTATGGAACTCTCTGCCTGAGGAGGTGGTGATGGTGAGTACAATAAAGGAATTCAAGAGGGGCCTGGATGTATTTCTGGAGCGTAATAATATTACAGGCTATGGCTACTAGAGAGGGGTCGTTGTTCCAGGGAGTTATTCTGATTGCCTGATTGGAGTCGGGAAGGAATTTTTTATTCCCCTAAAGTGGGGAAAAGTGGCTTCTAACTCACAGGGTTTTTTTTTTTTTTGCCTTCCTCTGGATCAACTTGCAGGATAACAGGCCGAACTGGATGGACAAATGTCTTTTTTCGGCCTTATGTACTATGTTAATAAATAACAGCCAGATGTTTATATAGATAGAAAAAAAAGCCAAACACAGCATACCTGGAGATTGCTCACAAATGGGAGGGGCTAATCCCAGGTGTGCTGGTGTTAGATTTAAGAAACACACAATTTACAACATAGGAAAAGTTCTTATTGTCCCACTAATTCAATAGACTGATCTGTTGATTACAACAATGTGAATAAATGTATATAAATAGTGGAGGTGTTTGTACAGGGTGGGCCATTTATATGGATACACCTTAATAAAATGGGAATGGTTGGTAATATTAACTTCCTGTTTGTGGCACATTAGTATATGTGAGGGGGGAAACTTTTCAAGATGGGTGGTGACCATGGTGGCCATTTTGAAGTCGGCCATTTTGAATCCAACTTTTGTTTTTTCAATAGGAAGAGGGTCATGTGACACATCAAACTTATTGGGAATTTTACACGAAAAACAATGGTGTGCTTGGTTTTAATGTAACTTTATTCTTTCATGAGTTATTTACAAGTTTCTCTTTGTTTACAGCCATTGACAAGTCGCCGAGGTTAACACGTGAGGAGCGGATAGAAATTGCGTTGATGTCTGATGAACGCAGTAACCGGGTCATTGCAGCAGATTTCACTGCAAGACACCCTACGAGACCACCCATCTCCCATGCTACAGTTAGCAAACTGCTTGCTAATAGGGATGAGCGAACCCGAACTGTATAGTTTTGGGGTGTCCGTGACACGGACCCGAACCCGAACATTTTCGTAAAAGTCCGGGTTCGAGTTCGGTGTTCGGCGCTTTCTTGGCGCTTTTTGAAAGGCTGCAAAGCAGCCAATCAACAAGCATCATACTACTTGCCCCAAGAGGCCATCACAGCCATGCCTACTATTGGCATGGCTGTGATTGGCCAGTGCAGCATGTGACCCAGCATCTATATAAGCTTGGGTCACGTAGCGCTGCACGTCACTCTGCTGATACAGGTGTAGGGAGAGGTTGCAGCTGCGACGTTAGGGCGAGATTAGGCAGTGATTAACTCCTCCAAAAGACTTCATTCAGTGATCGATCTACAGCTGTGGATCATTGAACTGCTGCTATTCAATTGCTCAGTGTTTTTAGGCTGCCCAGAGCGTTTTTCAGTCATTTTTTTCTGGGGTGATCGGCGGCCATTTTGTGGCTTGTGGTGCGCCAGCACAAGCTGCCACCAAGTACATTTAACCATCAATAGTGTGGTTATTTTTTGCTATATCCTTCATCAGGGGCAAGCTGTCATCAAGTGCATTTAACCATCAATAGTGTGGTTATTTTTTGCTATATCCTACATCAAGGTCAAGCTGTCATCAAGTGCATTTAACCATCAATAGTGTGGTTATTTTTTGGCCATATACTACATCAGGGGCAAGCTGAGCCTGTCACCCAAGTGCATTTAACCATCAATAGTGTGTTTATTTTTTGCTATATCCTACATCAGGGTCAAGCTGTCATCAAGTGCATTTAACCATCAATAGTGTGGTTATTTTTTGCCCATATACTACATCAGGGGCAAGTTGAGCCTGTCACGAAGTGCATTTAACCATCAATAGTGTGGTTATTTTTTGGCCATATACTACATCAGGGGCAAGCTGAGCCTGTCACCCAAGTGCATTTAACCATCAATAGTGTGGTTATTTTTTGGCCATATACTACATCAGGGGCAAGCTGAGCCTGTCACCCAAGTGCATTTAACCATCAATAGTGTGTTTATTTTTTGCTATATCCTACATCAGGGTCAAGCTGTCATCAAGTGCATTTAACCATCAATAGTGTGGTTATTTTTTGCCCATATACTACATCAGGGGCAAGTTGAGCCTGTCACGAAGTGCATTTAACCATCAATAGTGTGGTTATTTTTTGGCCATATACTACATCAGGGGCAAGCTGAGCCTGTCACCCAAGTGCATTTAACCATCAATAGTGTGGTTATTTTTTGGCCATATACTACATCAGGGGCAAGCTGAGCCTGTCACCCAAGTGCATTTAACCATCAATAGTGTGGTTATTTTTTGGCTATATCCTACATCAGGGTCAAGCTGTCATCAAGTGCATTTAACCATTAATAGTGTGGTTATTTTTTGGCCATATACTACATCAGGGGCAAGTTGAGCCTGTCACCCAGCGCCTAAAAAATAGGCCTCACATTTATATTCATCCAAATCTGTCATTACTGCTTTAGCTGGTCAAGTTATTTAGTGTCCTTCAAAGCACAGTTTTTGCTCTGGGTTGAAATACAATTCCCAATTTTGCAATTCTCAAAATTTGTGGTTTCTGCTGTATCAGGCCTACTTTAAATCTATCCCTAAAAGGGTATATTAGATTCAAGGTGCTGATAGGGTAATTCTCAAGAACTTCACACACACGCTACAGTGCAGATCCAAGTCTAATTCTGTGATTAAACGTATACCTGTCACCCAGCGCCTAAAAAATAGGCCTCACATTTATATTCATACAAATCTGTCATTACTGCTTTAGCTGGTCAAGTTATTTAGTGTCCGTCAAAGCACTGTTTTTGTTCTGGGTTGAAATACAATTCCCAATTTTGCAATTCTCAAAATTAGTGGTTTCTGCTGTATCAGGCCTACTTTAAATCTATCCCTAAAAGGGTATATAAAATTCAAGATGCAGATAGGGTAATTCTCAAGAACTTCACACACACGCTACAGTGCAGATCCAAGTCTAATTCTGTCCGTAAACGTATACCTGTCACCCAGCGCCTAAATAATAGGCCTCAAATTTATATTCAGCTAAATCTGTCATTACTGGTGTGCCTGTATTAGTGTAATACGGTACCTAAATAGATAGCCAGATAGTGTTAGGTGTCTGTAAAAAAAGGCCTGAATTTTAATTCAATACATTGGCCCGAATAATATTTTTCTTATTGTGGTGAACGGTAACAATGAGGAAAACATCTAGTAAGGGACGCGGACATGGTCGTGGTGGTGTTAGTGGACCCTCTGGTGCTGGGAGAGGACGTAGCCGTTCTGCCACAGCCACACGTTCTAGTGTACCAACTACCTCAGGTCCCAGTAGCCGCCAGAATTTACAGCCATATTTGGTGGGGCCCAATGCCGTTCTAAGGATGGTAAGGCCTGAGCAGGTACAGGCATTAGTCAATTGGGTGGCCGACAGTGCATCCAGCACGTTCACATTATCTCCCACCCAGTCTTCTGCAGAAAGCGCACAGATGGCGCATGAAAACCAAGCCCATCAGTCTGTCACATCACCCCCATGCATATCAGGGAAACTGTCTGAGCCTCAAGTTATGCAGCAGTCTCTTATGCTGTTTGAAGACTCTGCTGGCAGGGTTTCCCAAGGGCATCCACCTAGCCCTTCCCCAGCGGTGGAAGACATAGAATGCGCTAACGCACAACCACTTATGTTTCCTAATGATGAGGACATGGGAATACCACCTCAGCACGTCTCTGATGATGACGAAACACAGGTGCCAACTGCTGCGTCTTTCTGCAGTGTGCAGACTGAACAGGAGGTCAGGGATCAAGACTGGGTGGAAGACGATGCAGGGGACGATGAGGTCCTAGACCCCACATGGAATGAAGGTCGTGCCACTGACTTTCACAGTTCGGAGGAAGAGGCAGTGGTGAGACCGAGCCAACAGCGTAGCAAAAGACAAAGAGGGAGCAGTGGGCAAAAGCAGAACACCCGCCGCCAAGAGACTCCGCCTGCTACTGACCGCCGCCATCTGGGACCGAGCACCCCAAAGGCAGCTTCAAGGAGTTCCCTGGCATGGCACTTCTTCAAACAATGTGCTGACGACAAGACCCGAGTGGTTTGTACGCTGTGCCATCAGAGCCTGAAGCGAGGCATTAACGTTCTGAACCTTAGCACAACCTGCATGACAAGGCACCTGCATGCAAAGCATGAACTGCAGTGGAGTAAACACCTTAACAACAAGGAAGTCACTCAGGCTCCCCCTGCTACCTCTTCTGCTGCTGCCGCCTCGGCCTCTTCCTCCGCCTCTGGAGGAACGTTGGCACCTGCCGCCCAGCAAACATGGGATGTACCACCAACACCACCACCTACGTCATCAAGCATCTCAACCATGTCACACGGCAGCGTTCAGCTCTCCATCTCACAAACATTTGAGAGAAAGCGTAAATTCCCACCTAGCCACCCTCGATCCCTGGCCCTGAATGGCAGCATTTCTAAACTACTGGCCTATGAAATGCTGTCATTTAGGCTGGTGGACACAGACAGCTTCAAACAGCTCATGTCGCTTGCTGTCCCACAGTATGTTGTTCCCAGCCGCCACTACTTCTCCAAGTGAGCCGTGCCTTCCCTGCACAACCAAGTATCCGATAAAATCAAGTGTGCACTGTGCAACGCCATCTGTGGCAAGGTCCACCTAACCACAGATACGTGGACCAGTAAGCACGGCCAGGGACGCTATATCTCCCTAACTGCACACTGGGTAAATGTAGTGGCGGCTGGGCCCCAGGCGGAGAGCTGTTTGGCGCACGTCCTTCCGCCGCCAAGGATCGCAGGGCAACATTCTTTGCCTCCTGTCTCCTCCTCCTCCTACTCAGCTTCCTCCTCCTCTTCTTCCACCTGCTCATCCAGTCAGCCACACACCTTCACCACCAACTTCAGCACAGCCCGGGGTAAACGTTAGCAGGCCGTTCTGAAACTCATATGTTTGGGGGACAGGCCCCACACCGCACAGGAGTTGTGGTGGGGTATAGAACAACAGACCGACGAGTGGTTGCTGCCGGTGAGCCTCAAGCCCGGCCTGGTGGTGTGCGATAATGGGCGAAATCTCGTTGCAGCTCTGGGACTAGCCGGTTTTACGCACATCCCTTGCCTGGCGCATGTGCTGAATTTGGTGGTGCAGAAGTTCATTCACAACTACCCCGACATGTCAGAGCTGCTGCATAAAGTGCGGGCCGTCTGTTTGCGCTTCCGGCGTTCACATCCTGCCGCTGCTCGCCTGTCTGCGCTACAGCGTAACTTCGGCCTTCCCGCTCACCGCCTCATATGCGACGTGCCCACCAGGTCGAACTCCACCTTGCACATGCTGGACAGACTGTGCAAGCAGCAGCAGGCCATAGTGGAGTTTCAGCTGCAGCACACACGGGTCAGTCGCACTGCGGAACAGCACCACTTCACCACCAATGACTGGGCCTCCATGCGAGACCTGTGTGCCCTGTTGCGCTGTTTCGAGTACTCCACCAACATGGCCAGTGGCGATGACGCCGTTATCAGCGTTACAATACCACTTCTATGTCTCCTTGAGAAAACACTTAGGGCGATGATGGAAGAGGAGGTGGCCCAGGAGGAGGAGGAGGAAGAGGGGTCATTTTTAGCACTTTCAGGCCAGTCTCTTCGAAGTGACTCAGAGGGAGGTTTTTTGCAACAGCAGAGGCCAGGTACAAATGTGGCCAGACAGGGCCCACTACTGGAGGACGAGGAGGACGAGGATGAGGAGGAGGTGGAGGAGGATGAGGATGAAGCATGTTCACAGCGGGCTGGCACCCAACGCAGCTTGGGCCCATCAGTGGTGCGTGGCTGGGGGGAAACGCAGGACGATGACGATACGCCTCCCACAGAGGACAGCTTGTCCTTACCTCTGGGCAGCCTGGCACACATGAGCGACTACATGCTGCAGTGCCTGCGCAACGACAGCAGAGTTGCCCACATTTTAACGTGTGCGGACTACTGGGTTGCCACCCTGCTGGATCCACGGTACAAAGACAATGTGCCCACCTTCGGAAAATGCAAATGTGATCGCACACTGCATCCAGCACTCTGCCCTCCATGCTGGATGAGACATTGGTTTATATTTTGGCCAAAGCATAGTAAGCCACTCACCGCGTCAAGGTCGTCTCAATTGAGTGGTCCCTAACTCTTGTTCCTACCTGTTCATGGGCCATGACAGCCACATAAAATCCAGGGAATGCAGGTCAGCATGCAAGCCAAGTACACTTTGCTTGTAACCCCGTCCGGTGCCATTACAGCTTTCATCGGATCCAGGGATGCAAGTACCAACATGCATGCTGAACCCACCATATACTTCTCCTGGAGCCAGATGGCTAATGGTAGGTTCTATATAAGCAGACTCAGTTTTATACTGACTTTAAAACCAGCCTCCAGGACAGATTAACTGGTCAGGTGTGCTTGACTCAAAGGAAATCGCCACGCCTCCAATATATGCTACAAAGAAAAAAATATAAGGGGTTGAGTCCGCACAACCTGCCTGCAGGTGCACATCACTATAGCGAAATACATACACAAACGGAAAATGCAAATGTGATCGCACACTGCATCCAGCACTCTGCCCTCCATGCTGGATGAGACATTGGTTTATATTTTGGCCAAAGCATAGTAAGCCACTCACCGCGTCAAGGTCGTCTCAATTGAGTGGTCCCTAACTCTTGTTCCTACCTGTTCATGGGCCATGACAGCCACATAAAATCCAGGGAATGCAGGTCAGCATGCAAGCCAAGTACACTTTGCTTGTAACCCCGTCCGGTGCCATTACAGCTTTCATCGGATCCAGGGATGCAAGTACCAACATGCATGCTGAACCCACCATATACTTCTCCTGGAGCCAGATGGCTAATGGTAGGTTCTATATAAGCAGACTCAGTTTTACTTCATGCCCACCTTACTTCATGCACTAGAGCGTGATAGTAAGATGCGCGAGTACAAGCGCACGTTGGTAGACGCGCTACTGAAAGCATTCCCAAATGTCACAGGGGAACAAGTGGAAGCCCAAGGCGAAGGCAGGGGAGGAGCAAGAGGTCGCCAACGCAGCTGTGTCACGGCCAGCTCCTCTGAGGGCAGTGTTACCATGGCAGAGATATGGAAAAGTTTTGTCACCACGCCACAGCTAACTGCACCACCACCTGATACGGAACGTGTTAGCAGGAGGCAACATTTCACTAACATGGTGGAACAGTACCTGTGCACACCCCTCCACGTACTGACTGATGGTTCGGCCCCATTCAACTTCTGGGTCTCCAAATTGTCCACGTGGCCAGAGCTAGCCTTTTATGCCTTGAAAGTGCTGGCCTGCCCGGCGGCCAGCGTTTGTCTGAACGTGTATTCAGCACGGCAGGCGGCGTCATTACAGACAAACGCAGCCGCCTGTCTACAGCCAGTGTGGACAAGCTGACGTTCATAAAAATGAACCAGGCATGGATCCCATGTCCATCCCTTGTGCAGATTAGACATTAACTACCTCCCCTTAACAATATATTATTGTACTCCAGGGCACTTCCTCATTCAATCCTATTTTTATTTTCATTTTACCATTATATTGCGGGGCAACCCTAAGTTGAATGAACCTCTTCTCTGTCTGGGAGCCGGGGCCTAAAAATATCTGACAGTGGCCTGTTCCAGTGGTGGGTGACATGAAGCCTGATTCTCTGCTATGACATGAAGACTGATTCTCTGCTAACATGAAGCCTGAATCTCTGTTATGGGACCTCTCTCCTCTGCCTGGGTGCCTGGGCCTAAATATGTGACAATGGACTGTTCCAGTGGTGGGTGACGTGAAGCCTGATTTTCTGCTATGACATGAAGACTGATTCTCTGCTGACATGAAGTCTGAATCTCTGTTATGGGACCTCTCTCCTCTGTCTGGGTGCCGGGGCCTAAAAATATCTGACAGTGGCCTGTTCCAGTGGTGGGTGACATGAAGCCTGATTCTCTGCTATGACATGAAGACTGATTCTCTGCTGACATGAAGCCAGATTCTCTGCTATGGGACCTCTCTCCTCTGCCTGGGTTCCTGGGCCTAAATATGTGACAATGGACTGTTCCAGTGGTGGGTGACGTGAAGCCTGATTCTCTGCTATGACATGAAGATTGATTCTCTGCTGACATGAAGCCTGAATCTCTGTTATGGGACCTCTCTCCTCTGTCTGGGTGCCGGGGCCTAAAAATATCTGACAGTGGCCTGTTCCAGTGGTGGGTGACATGAAGCCTGATTCTCTGCTATGACATGAAGACTAATTCTCTGCTGACATGAAGCCAGATTCTCTGCTATGGGACCTCTCTCCTCTGCCTGGGTGCCTGGGCCTAAATATGTGACAATGGACTGTTCCAGTGGTGGGTGACATGAAGCCTGATTCTCTGCTATGACATGAAGACTGATTCTCTGCTGACATGAAGCCTGAATCTCTGTTATGGGACCTCTCTCCTCTGTCTGGGTGCCGGGGCCTAAAAATATCTGACAGTGGCCTGTTCCAGTGGTGGGTGACATGAAGACTGATTCTCTGCTATGACATGACGACTGATTCTCTGCTGACATGAAGCCTGAATTTCTCTTATGGTACCTCTCTCCTCTGTCTGGGTGCCGGGGCCTAAAAGTTTCTGACAGTGGCCTGTTCCAGTGGTGGGTGACATGAAGCCTGATTCTCTGCTATGACATGAAGACTGATTCTCTGCTGACATGAAGCCTGAATCTCTGTTATGGGACCTCTTTCCTCTGCCTGGGTGCCTGGGCCTAAATATGTGACAATGGACTGTTCCAGTGGTGGGTGACGTGAAGCCTGATTCTCTGCTATAACATGAAGACTGATTCTCTGCTGACATAAAGCCTGAAACTCTGTTATGGGACCTCTCTCCTCTGTCTGGGTGCCGGGGCCTAAAAATATCTGACAGTGGCCTGTTCCAGTGGTGGGTGACATGAAGCCTGATTCTCTGCTATGACATGAAGACTAATTCTCTGCTGACATGAAGCCTGAATCTCTGTTATGGGACCTCTCTCCTCTGTCTGGGTGCCAAGGCCTTAAAATATCTGACAGTGGCCTGTTCCAGTGGTGGGTGACATGAAGCCTGATTCTCTGCTATGACATGTAGACTGATTCTCTGCTGACATGAAGCCTGAATCTCTGTTATGGGACCTCTCTCCTCTGTCTGGGTGCCGGGGCCTAAAAATATCTGACAGTGGCCTGTTCCAGTGGTGGGTGACATGAAGCCTGATTCTATGCTATGACATGAAGATTGATTCTCTGCTGACATGAAGCCTGAATCTCTGTTATGGGACCTCTCTCCTCTGTCTGGGTGCCGGGGCCTAAAAATATCTGACAGTGGCCTGTTCCAGTGGTGGGTGACATGAAGCCTGATTCTATGCTATGACATGAAGTCTGATTCTGTGCTGACATGAAGCCAGATTCTCTGCTATGGGACCTCTCTCCTCTGCCTGGGTGCCTGGGCCTAAATATGAGACAATGGACGGTTCCAGTGGTGGGTGACGTGAAGCCTGATTCTCTGCTATGACATGAAGACTGATTCTCTGCAGACATAAGGCCTGAATCTCTGTTATGGTACCTCTCTCCTCTGTCTGGGTGCCGGGGCCTAAATATATGACAATGGACTGTTCCAGTTTTGGGTGACTTGAAGCCTGATTCTCTTATATGACATGAAGACTGATTCTCTGCTGACATGAAGCCTGATTCTCTGCTATGGGACCTCTCTCCAATTGATATTGGTTAATTTTTATTTATTTTATTTTTATTTTAATTCATTTCCCTATCCATATTTGTTTGCAGGGGATTTAACTACATTTTGCTGCCTTTTGCAGCCCTCTAGCCCTTTCCTGGGCTGTTTTACAGCCTTTTTATTGCCGAAAAGTTTGGGTCCCCATTGACTTCAATGGGGTTCGGGTTCGGGACGAAGTTCGGGTTGGGTTCGGATCCCAAACTTCTCGAACCCGAACATCCAGGTGTTCGCTCAACTCTACTTGCTAAGCTTCGTGAAACTGGTTCAGTGTTGGATTTGCCAAAATGTGGACGCATGAAATCTGTCTCTAATGAAGAAACATCAGTGGCTGTCCTAGCTTCATTTAGCAAGAGCCCACAGCGTAGCACTCGTCGCATGTCACTGGAGAGTGGCATTAGTCGAACATCTCTTCGGCGGATATTAGCTACTCACAAATGGCACCCTTACAAACTCCAGCTACTGCAGCATCTCAACGAGGATGACCCAGATCGGTGCACTGATTTTTCAGAATCGGCAAAACTAAAATTGGAACAGGACCCTCAGTTTACGCAGAAGATTTTGTTCAGTGATGAGGCAAACTTTTATGTGAATGGTGAAGTTAACAAACAAAACCACCGCTATTGGTCTGACACTAACCCACATTGGATAGATCCCTCCAAGACAGTTGGAACAAAACAAATTATGGTATGGTGTGGTATATGGGGTACAAAGATAGTAGGGCCATTCTTCATCAATGGAAACCTCAAGGCCACTGGATATGCGAAATTGCTATATGATGAAGTGTTTCCCTCTTTATGCACTGAAACTGGCACGTTCCCTGAGTTTTTCCAGCAAGATGGTGCACCACCACATTATGGGTGTCAGGTCCGAGGATTCCTAGATGAACAGTTTCCTTGAAAGTGGATTGGTCGTTGTGGGCCAGTTGAATGGCCCCCAAGGTCTCCCGATCTGACCCCCTTAGACTTTTATCTTTGGGGTCATCTGAAGGCAATTGTCTATGCTGTGAAGATACGAGATGTGCAGCACCTGAAACTACGGATACTGGAAGCCTGTGCTAGCATTTCTCCTGCGGTGTTGCTATCAGTGTGTGAAGAGTGGGAGAAGAGAAAATATATAAAAATTCAATACACGCACATAAGACATAATAAATATGGTAATAGTACTATACATTAGAATAATAGTAATAAGAATACTCTACAGTGATGAGAATGTAAGGGGAGGAAAACCATTGTAATTTATAGCCTAACTGTTAAATCGCATGAATAGTCCTTTAGTCTAGGCTGGGAAATACATATATAATAAGCCCTTCATTCAGACCATAGGCGGTCAAATAATCCAGTACATTTCTCTACGTCTGATGTACCGGATGTCATTTTATAAATGGGTTTGGATATGTTCGATTGGTATCACATTAAACCCAACTGAGCTCCCTCGTGATATTCTGTCGCGTGTCTAGATACACTATGTTTCAGGTACTTTTTCTTAATGTTCGACCTGTGTTTATTGAGCCTATTTCGTAATGTTTGGTTCGTCCGCCCAACATATTGTTGCTGGGCCTCTTAAGCCTCTGCATGTAACCGCCACTGCTGTTCCATTGCTTCTTCATACGCTCTCTGCTGCCGTGCTTGGACCTCTTCATACCTCAGGTTGTCCTGCATCAGCTGCTTCATTATTTTCATTCATTGCACTGTACTTGATGGGCCTTGCAAAGCCACAGAAGCCTTTACCCAAGACATAAGGGTTACAAAAAAAAATTCTGTCATGCCATTACCCTTAGCAAATTGTTCTTTGCATATCTCTACCAATTGCCAGTGTACTAGTGGTGGGGTTGGCAATGACAGACTCTCAGACTCCTGGGGATTAAAAGTCCCAATAGTTCTTAATTTGCTTTTCAGCACAATCCATGGTGTCCAAGTTATCCATCCATTGTTGAATCCACAGCACAGAAACATACAGTCAATATAAACACCTGCCTGTCTGGGCTGTAACTAATACACTGAATGTCTCTATCTCACCTACTGTTCAGTGTTTCAGGGGATCAGGCTTAACACAGTCTCACGGTCAAACAGCCTCCATGCCCCAACACTGACTGAAGTTCTGAGACCTCTGATTATTCCTCAGTAATGATCCCAGTAGCTACACCTGGGACCTCTTCAGGCTAGTCTAGGGGAATAGCACTAATGCAGGCATTCTCAACCTGCGGCCCTCCAGCTGTTGCAAAACTGCAACTCCCATCATTCCCTGACAGCCTACAGCTATCATCGTACAGAAGGGCATCGCGGGATTTGTAGTTTTACAACAGCTGGAGGGCCGCAGATTGAGCATCCCTGCACTAATGGATCAGGGTGTAAATTGCTAGATCGCACTACCAAAACACCTGTCAAAAAATATTCCAGCCCAGAACAAAGGCCAAGCAAAATGTCTCAGCAAACTATGCTTTGCTGAGACAATATTGCAATACAGCTTTCTGCTTTATCTTATCTCACCCAGCTAAGGACTCTGGGTGAAATATACACCCCTTCCAGGATAGATAGATAGATAGATAGATAGATAGATAGATAGATAGATAGATAGATAGATAATACAAGTTTGCATATTTGCAAGTTTTAAGATACTATAAATTTGCATAGATACTATAGTTTTAAGATAATATACAAAAAGGAAAATCGGACATCAGACAGTACATGACAATCTCTGTCTAACAAAGCTAGAAGCAGCTCTGTACCTCACATTGACCCAGCAATCTTCCATTCATTGCTCTAATTCTCTGCTAGATTTATTTCAAGTTGGCAGCTAAGAGTATATGTCCTTTCTGTTTGAGCTCTCTCACTGTAACTGTCACAGCTTCTAATAGTAGAAAGCTGGTGATACTGTGGCTGTACTACATTTTTAATTACATGCAATTATAAAAGTATTCAAATCTAGATGCTGCTTGTAGAATATTTTTTGTGGGACAACCACTTTAATTAGAACACACCTATGACCAACAGTGTTCTTTATTAGTGTTGAGCGAGCATGCTCGGCCGAACTGCTGTTCGGGTCGAGCATCGCTATGCTTGGCAGATACGAGTGCTCGGCAGAATACTTTGGGTGCTCTAGTACAATTTAATACAATGAAAGACAATGGCAAACCTGAGCATCAAACCAGGCTCCAAAGAAAAGAGGGTGTCTGGTTCACAACAAAAGGTTAGAAATTGATGGAAACCCCATCAAAATGGTTTGGAAACAGCATTAAGAGAATAGCTGGAATATTCTAATCGCGAATTTTTATTGCAAATTTTCCATACAAAAGGCTACACTAATAAGCTTTTCGTAAGACTCATAGTCTAATATTCTTGTCAGAAGACTATGAAACCAATAGATGGCGCTATTGAGTTATGAACATCGCCATCTATTGCTTTCAAAGTCTTATGACAGCTGAAAAACAAGGCAGATTCTGCTCATTTGCATGTCTTTCCCATATGCCCATGTTTATGCAAATGAGTTTTTACATAACTGTATAGAAAGGTTATTGAATATTATGTTAGGACAATCAGAAAACTTTTTGTCGCCCTAATGATATTGATCTAGGTGTGCAGGTCCACCCAAGCCATCCAACAGATGCAAAATAACTTTGAGGTTTACTGGTTCTCAGTCAGATGAGAGAATATCTCATAGTGCACAAGGCTGACATTGTAAGGTATGCTGGCTGTTATTTGTCTCATGGATAGATTGATGGCTTGCACATACCTGGCTTTTGGCATAAAGTCTTTGTGTGGTTGTCTATTGTATGTTGTACATAATAGGAGTCTAAGGCGCATCTAGCTATCTTAATGCTGTTTCCAAACCATTTTGATGGATTTTCCATCAACTTCTAACCTTTTTTTTATGAACCAGGCATCCTCTTCTTTTCCGAGCAGGGGCTGCCTGGGGTTCTCCCATTGACTTCCATTGTGCTCGGGTGCTCGGTAGAACACACAAGCATACCGATGTGTTTGGACAGAGCACCCGAGCACTTTGGTGCTCGCTCAACACTATTCTTTATACATAAGCTGTGATCTGTAATAAATGGGAAGACATAATGCCTATTATGTTTGTTTGTTTTTTATGCATGAAACTTTACGTGTTTTATAAAATTGATGATACTAAAAAGTCCTTGAGTGTTAAGGGTTTTATCCAGACTTTCATATTGATGGCCCATCTTCAGGATAGGTCATGAATATGCAATTGGTGGGGGTTCAACTACTAGTACCTTTGCCAATCAGCTGCTTGCCACCGAGCAGCTTACCAAGCACAGTGACGTCCATTGGATAGCAGCTGTGCTTAGACTGCAGGTCAGTCCAATTCACTTCAACAGGAATGAGCTGTGCCTAGGCCATGTGACCAATGAACATGATTTCACAGATCCTGGAAGAGACTTCAGCTCTCAATGGATCTTTGTCAAACAACTGATCAGTGGGACTGTCGGGAGTTGGACTCCCACCAATCACATATTGATGGCCTATCCTGAGGATAAAAATCTCAGAAAACTCCTTTAAATAGATTCAGCTTCATCTATTACATAGTTTACTGATGTTCAGCACAGTTGATATATGTAGCTACATTATTATGCATTCTACATGCAGCTGAAATACAAGTATATTACATTTTATGTGCACAGCAGCTTCAGATAGATCAGGAATGCATTGTTCACTCAGAATGACAGGTAATTCAGTCTCTTTCATTATATAACAGGCATTCCTTTTATTTTGTTATATCCTTTTGTACTTGAATTATTTTTTTCCCATTATTCTTTTGTAGGAGATTATTCCTGGTCAGAGAGTAATGTTTTGTCATTAGTGCTGAACCCTGTCTTTAACTGGTTGAAAGTTGCCACAAGCATTTTAGCTAATATAGGACACTGAGAACTATCCCTTGTGTTTTATCATTCGATAGTATTGTCTGGTAAAATGACTTTATTGTTCTGCCTGACTATAAGTAAAGCTGTACATCATCCATGATTCACATTTAGAAAGAAGGAGTCTGGAGGCAGAGTTTTTGTTTGTTTTTCATTGTAAAAATGTTGTTTCATGAGCAGATAACTATAATAGCGCCGTGCTGTGCTGCCATACATCACTTGTCAACAGAGTCTTGGGCTGCTAACTATTCTCTTTGTGATACATTGTCTATTTGCATAGTTATCTTACTTTTTGTTTTGTTTTGTCTTCCCTGAGCAAACCTTTCTCAGGTTTTAGAATTTATAAATTGTTACAATTTGCATATAAATTGATTTAGTCCTTGTTTTGAGTGGATATGTTAATATTCAAGAAATTGTCATGTTTTGATGTGCACTAGGAACAAAGCGGGGTCATATATTTAAAGCAAATTGTTGTACTTAATAAATGATTTAGATGACTATCGCAGAAAGCATCAGTCAGTCTTATCAAACTAGACTGGGTATTGTAATCTATTATGATTTGTATTGCAATGTATTATACATACCTGTCAATGTTATACTGCCAGGGAGACTCTGGTAAGACTATTAGACTCAGGATATGACCACACAGGGTGGCCATAATTTGGTTGCAAAACAATTGCACTGGGAGTTGTTCGTCCTTTCTAATAGCCAGTTTTTTTTTTAAGAGTTCCAGGTTAATAGAGTGATAGTTCCTATTGAGCCCTGCAGGTGTCAGTGCTCTATAGGAAAACAATGACTATATACAGTGGATATAAAAAGTCTACACACCCCTGTTAAAATGTCATATTTCTGTGATGTAAAAAAATCAGACAAAGATAAATCATTTCAGAACGTTTTCCACCTTTAATGGGACCTATAAACTGTACCACTCAATTGAAAAACAAACTGAAATCTTTTAGGTAGAGGGAATAAAATAATATAAAAATAAAATAATATGGTTGCATAAGTGTGCACACCTTTAAACTAAAACTTTGTTGAAGCACCTTTTGATTTTATTACAGCACTCAGTCTTTTTGGATATGAGTCTATCAGCATGGCACATTTTGACTTGGCAAGATTTGCTCACTCTTCTTTGCAAAAACCAAATCTGTCAGATTGCGAGGGCATCTCCTGTGCACAGACCTCTTGAGATCACCCCACAAATTTTCAATCGGATTCAGGTCTGGGCTCTGGTCATTCGAAAACTTTAATCTTCTTCTGGTGAAGCCATTCCTTTGTTGATTTGGATGTATGCTTTGGGTCGTTGTTATGCTGAAAGATGAAGTTACTCTTTATGTTTAGCTTTCTAGCAGAAGCCCAAAGGTTTTGTGCCAATATTGACTGGTATTTGGAATTGTTCATAATTCCCTCTAGCTTAACTAAGGCCCCAGTTCCAGCTGAAGAAAAACAGCCTCAAAGCATGATACTGCCACCACCATGCTTCACTGTGGGTATGGTGTTCTTTTGATGATGTGCAGTGTTGTTTTTGTGCCAAACATATCTATTGGAATTATGGCCAAAAAGTTCAACCTTGGTTTCATCAGATCATAACACCTTTTCCCACATGCTTTTGTGAGACTTCAGATGTGTTATTGCAAAATGTAGCCTGGCTTGGATGTTTTTCTTCATAAGAAGAGGCTTTCGTCTTGCCACTCTACCCCATAGCCCAGACATATGAAGAATACGGGAGATTGTTGTCACATGTACCACACAGACAGTACTTGCCAGATATTCCTGCAGCTCCTTTAATGTTGCTGTGGGCCTCATGGTAGCCTCCCAGACCAGTGTTCTTCTCGTCTTTTCATCAATTTTGGAGGGACGTCCAGTTCTTGGTAATGTCACTGTTGTGCCATATTTTCTCCACTTGATGATGTCTTCACTGTGTTCCATGGTATATCTAATGCCTTGGAAATTCTTTTGTACCCTTCTCCTGACTGATACCTTTTAACAATGAGATCCCTCTGATGCTTTGGAAGCTCTCTGTGGATCATGGCTTTTGCTGTGGGATGCGACTAAGAAAATTTCAGGAAAGACCAACTAGAGCAGCTGAACTTTATTTGGGGTTAATCAGAGGCACTTTAAATGATGGCAGGTGTATGCTGACTCCTATTTAACATGATTTTGAATGTGATTGCTTAATTCTGAACACAGCTACATCCCCAGTTATAAGAGGGTGTGCACACTTATGCAACCACATTATTTTAGCTTTTTTTGTTTTCTTCCCTCCACCCAAAATATTTCAGTTTGTTTGTCAATTGAGTGGTACAGTTTATAGGTCACATTAAAGGTGGAAAGATTTCTGAAATTATTTATTTTTGTCAATTTTTTTTACATCACACAAACCTGACATTTTAACAGGGGTGTGTAGAATTTTTATATCCACTGTATATTCATAAATTTAAATCACCACTTTAACCATAATTAAAAATTAAAGATTGCATCCCAAAACACCAGAACTACAAACCGGATTCCAAAAAAGTTGGGACACTATACAAATCGTGAATAAAAACTGAATGCAATGATGTGGAGGTGCCAACTTCTAATATTTTATTCAGAATAGAACATAAATCACGGAACAAAAGTTTAAACTGAGAAAATGTACCATTTTAAGGGAAAAATATGTTGAATCAGAATTTCATGGTGTCAACAAATCACAAAAAAGTTGGGCCAAGGCCATTTTCACCACTGTGTGGCATCTCCCCTTCTTCTTACAACACTCAACAGACGTCTGGGGACCAAGGAGACCAGTTTCTCAAGTTTAGAAATAGGAATGCTCTCCCATTCTTGTCTAATACAGGCCTCTAACTGTTCAATCGTCTTGGGCCTTCTTTGTTGCACCTTCCTCTTTATGATGCGCCAAATGTTCTCTATAGGTGAAAGATCTGGACTAGAGTTGAGCGAACACCTGGATGTTCGGGTTCGAGAAGTTCGGCCGAACTTCCCGGAAATGTTCGGGTTCGGGATCCGAACCCGACCCGAACTTCGTCCCGAACCCGAACCCCATTGAAGTCAATGGGGACCCGAACTTTTGGGCACTAAAAAGGCTGTAAAACAGCCCAGGAAAGAGCTAGAGGGCTGCAAAAGGCAGCAACATGTAGGTAAATCCCCTGCAAATAAATGTGGATAGGGAAATGAATTAAAATTAAAATTAAAAAAATAAAAATGAACCAATATCAATTGGACAGAGGTCCCATAGCAGAGAATCTGGCTTCACGTCAGCAGAGAATCAGTCTCTTCATGCCATAGCAAAGAATCTGGCTTCATGTCAGCAGAGAATCAGTCTCTTCATGCCATAGCAGAGAATCTGGCTTCATGTCAACGCAGAATCAGTCTTCATGTCATAGCAGAGAATCAGGCTTCACGTCACCCACCACTGGAACAGGCCAGAGGCGGAGGAAGAGGCCGAGGCGGCGGCAGCAGCAGCAGAAGAGGCCGAGGCGGCAGCAGCAGAAGATGTAGCAGGGGGAGCCTGAGTGACTTCCTTGTTTTTAAGGTGTTTACTCCACTGCAGTTCATGCTTTGCATGCAGGTGCCTGGTCATGCAGGTTGTGCTAAGGTTCAGAACGATAATGCCTCGCTTCAGGCTCTGATGGCACAGCGTGCAAACCACTCGGGTCTTGTCGTCAGCACATTGTTTGTAGAAGTGCCATGCCAGGGAACTCCTTGAAGCTGCCTTTGGGGTGCTCGGTCCCAGATGGCGGCGGTCAGTAGCAGGCGGAGTCTCTTGGCGGCGGGTGTTCTGATTTTGCCCACTGCTCCCTCTTTTGCTACGCTGTTGGCTCGGGCTCACCACTGCCTCTTCCTCCGAACTGTGAAAGTCAGTGGCACGACCTTCATTCCATGTGGGGTCTAGGACCTCATCGTCCCCTGCATCGTCTTCCACCCAGTCTTGATCCCTGACCTCCTGTTCAGTCTGCACACTGCAGAAAGACGCAGCAGTTGGCACCTGTGTTTCGTCATCATCAGAGACGTGCTGAGGTGGTATTCCCATGTCCTCATCATCAGGAAAAATAAGTGGTTGTGCGTTAGTGCATTCTATCTCTTCCACCCCTGGGGAAGGGCTAGGTGGATGCCCTTGGGAAACCCTGGCAGCAGAGTCTTCAAACAGCATAAGAGACTGCTGCATAACTTGAGGCTCAGACAGTTTCCCTGATATGCATGGGGGTGATGTGACAGACCGATGGGCTTGGTTTTCATGCGCCATCTGTGCGCTTTCTGCAGAAGACTGGGTGGGAGATAATGTGAACGTGCTGGATTCACTGTCGGCCACTCAATTGACTAATGCCTGTACCTGCTCAGGCCTTACCATCCTTAGAACGGCATTGGGCCCCACCAAATATCGCTGTAAATTCTGCTGGCTACTGGGACCTGAGGTAGTTGGTTCACTAGGATGTGTGGCTGTGGCAGAACGGCCACGTCCTCTCCCAGCACCAGAGGGTCCACTAACACCACCACGACCATGTCCACGTCCGCGTCCGCCTCCCTTATTAGATGTTTTCCTCATTGTTCCCGTTCACCACAATTTTGAGAATGGCAAATTTGGGAATGCTTTTTCAACCCAGAACAAAAAGTCTGCTTTTACGGTCACTACAAATAACTTGACCAGCTAAAACTGTGCAGATTTGGTTGAATAGAGATGTGAGACCTGTTTTTTTTTGCGCTGTGTGACAGTTATAGGTTTAATCACAGAATGACACTTCTATCAGCACGCTAGCGTGTGTCTTAGGTTTTTCTGAATGATACTATCAATAACTTCAATGTAAGATTTTCTTTTTGGGATAGATTTCAAGTAGGCCTGAAATACCACAAACTAGTTATTTTTAGAATGGCAAATTTGGGAATGCTTTTTCAACCCAGAACAAAGTCTGCTTTGACGGTCACTACAAATAACTTGACCAGCTAAAACTGTGCAGATTTGGTTGAATAGAGATGTGAGACCTGTTTTTTTTTGCGCTGTGTGACAGTTATAGGTTTAATCACAGAATGACACTTCTATCAGCACGCTAGCGTGTGTCTTAGGTTTTTCTGAATGATACTATCAATAACTTCAATGTAAGATTTTCTTTTTGGGATAGATTTCAAGTAGGCCTGAAATACCACAAACTAGTTATTTTGAGAATGGCAAATTTGGGAATGCTTTTTCAACCCAGAACAAAAAGTCTGCTTTGACGGTCACTACAAATAACTTGACCAGCTAAAACTGTGCAGATTTGGTTGAATAGAGATGTGAGACCTGTTTTTTTTGCGCTGTGTGACAGTTATAGGTTTAATCACAGAATGACACTTCTATCAGCACGCTAGCGTGTGTCTTAGGTTTTTCTGAATGATACTATCAATAACTTCAATGTAAGATTTTCTTTTTGGGATAGATTTCAAGTCGGCCTGAAATACCACAAACTAGTTATTTTCAGAATGGCAAATTTGGGAATGCTTTTTCAACCCAGAACAAAAAGTCTGCTTTGACGGTCACTACAAATAACTTGACCAGCTAAAACTGTGCAGATTTGGTTGAATAGAGATGTGAGACCTGTTTTTTTTTGCGCTGTGTGACAGTTATAGGTTTAATCACAGAATGACACTTCTATCAGCACGCTAGCGTGTGTCTTAGGTTTTTCTGAATGATACTATCAATAACTTCAATGTAAGATTTTCTTTTTGGGATAGATTTCAAGTAGGCCTGAAATACCACAAACTAGTTATTTTCAGAATGGCAAATTTGGGAATGCTTTTTCAACCCAGAACAAAAAGTCTGCTTTGACGGTCACTACAAATAACTTGACCAGCTAAAACTGTGCAGATTTGGTTGAATAGAAATGTCAGGTCTATTTTTTAGGCGCTGGGTGACAGGCTCAACTTGCCCCTGATGTAATATATGGCCAAAAAATAACCAGACTGTTGATGGTTAAATGCACTTCGGTGACACAGGCTCAGCCTGCAGCTGATGTAGTATATGGCCAAAAAATAATCAGACTGTTGATGGTTAAATGCACTTGGGTGAAACAGGCTCAGCCTGCAGCTGATGTAGTATATGGCCAAAAAATAACCAGACTGTTGATGGTTAAATGCACTTCGGTGACACAGGCTCAGCCTGCAGCTGATGTAGGATATAGCACAAAATAACCACACTATCGATGGTTAAATACACTTGGTGATAGCTCGTGCTGGCGCACCACAAGTCACAAAATGGCCGCCGATTACCCCAGAAAAAAAGTGATCTAAAAACGCTCTGGGCAGCCTCAAAAAAGTGAGCAAGTCAATAATAGCACTTCAATGATCCACAGCTGCAGATCGATCACAGAATGAAGTCTTTTGGAGGAGTTAATCTGCCTAATCTCGCCCTAACGTCGCAGCTGCAACCTCTCCCTATACTGATCATAGCAGAGTGACGTGCGGCGCTACGTGACTCCAGCTTAAATAGAGGCTGGGTCACATGGTGCACTGGCCAATCACAGCCATGCCAATAGTAGGCATGGCTGTGATGGCCTCTTGGGCCAAGTAGTATGACGCTTGTTGATTGGCTGCTTTGCAGCCTTCCAAAAAGCGCCAAGAAAGCGCCGAACACCGAACCCGGACTTTTACGAAAATGTTCGGGTTCGGGTCCGTGTCACGGACACCCCAAAATTCGGTACGAACCCGAACTATACAGTTCGGGTTCGCTCATCCCTAATCTGGACTGCAGACTGGCCATTTCAGTACCCGGATCCTTCTCCTACGCAGCCATGATGTTGTGATTGATACAGAATGTGGTCTGGCATTATCTTGTTGAAAAATGCAGGGTCTTCCCTGAAAGAGATGACGTATGGATGGGAGCATATGTTGTTCTAGAACCTGAATATATTTTTCTGCATTGATGGTGCCTTTCCAGACATGCAAGCTGCCCATGCCACACGCACTCATGCAACCCCATACCATCAGAGATGCAGGCTTCTGAACTGAGCGTTGATAACAACTTGGGTTATCCTTGTCCTCTTTGGTCCGGATGACATGGCGTCCCAGATTTCCAAAAAGAACTTCGAATCGGGACTCGTCTGACCACAGAGCAGTCTTCCATTTTGCCACACTCCATTTTAAATGATCCCTGGCCCAGTGAAAACGCCTGAGCTTGTGGATCTTGCTTAGAAATGGCTTCTTCTTTGCACTGTAGAGTTTCAGCTGGCAACGGCGGATGGCACGGTGGATTGTGTTCACTGACAATGGTTTCTGGAAGTATTCCTGAGCCCATTCTGTGATTTCCTTTACAGTAGCATTCCTGTTTGTGGTGCAGTGTCGTTTAAGGGCCCGGAGATCACGGGCATCAAGTATGGTTTTACGGCCTTGACCCTTACGCACAGAGATTGTTCCAGATTCTCTGAATCTTCGGATGATGTTATGCACAGTTGATGATGATAGATGCAAAGTCTTTGCAATTTTTCGCTGGGTAACACCTTTCTGATATTGCTCCACTATCTTTCTGCGCAACATTGTGGGAATTGGTGATCCTCTACCCATCTTGGCTTCTGAGAGACACTGCCACTCTGAGAAACTCTTTTTATACCCAATCATGTTGCCAATTGACCTAATTAGTGTTAATTGGTCTTCCAGTTCTTCGTTATGCTCAAATTTACTTTTTCCAGCCTCTTATTGCTACTTGTCCCAACTTTTTTGGGATTTGTTGACACCGTTAAAATTGGAATCAACGTATTTTTCCTTTAAAATGATACATTTACTCGGATTAAACGTTTGATCTGTCATCTACGTTCTATTACAAATAAAATATTGACATTTGCCATCTCCACATCATTGCATTCAGTTTTTAGTCACAATTTGTTTAGTGTCCCAACTTTTTTGGAATCCGGTTTGTATTAAAATATAAGCATATTTATCCTGTAAGAGTGAAAAAAAAAACGTCAATTCTACTTTTTCTGTTCACTTTGCCTCCTCAATTTTTTTTTTTTATAATAAGTGAAAACTGCAGATTTCTCCAGAAGAAATCAGCCCTTACACAGCTTAGACATAAATATAAAAATGTTATGGTGGCCAGAAGTTTTTATATTTTTAAGTATTTTTTAAGGTAATAAAACATAAGAAAAACTATACAAATGTGATATCTCTGTAATTATATTGATCCAGAGACCAAAGGGCCCAGGTCAGTTGTATTGCATAGGGAACACGGTAAAAATAAAACACATAAAATATGTTGGAATTTCAGTTTCTTTTCAATTTAATGCAATATTAAATGGTTCTATGAGAAAATACATGTCCCTAAAAAATCCCTTTGAGAACAGAAAAACAAAAAAAAAGTTGTGGCTCTGGGAAGGTAGGGGGTGAACAACGAAAATGAAAAAACAGAAAATCACCCTCGGCTGAGAGGGCTAACAATAAAAAGTATGAAATTAATAACACTGAGGGAGATTTATGCACCAGTCTTGATATCCCTTGCACTGTTGGAGGATGCACAACATTTATAACGAGGCGCAGTCCATATGCCTTAACAGAAAGCTACAACAGCTCAGAGCTGCTGTAGGATTGTGCCTTCATTTGGACCAGAAAACGGGTGTAATTGTTGATAAATTTGTTTCACACCCCTTTTCCGCACTTGCCATACCCCATTTTGGAAAAGTGGCAAGGGCGAATTAGAAAGAGGCACACGTGGATTTTATTTTTTGCAAAAAGTCACAAACACACAGATTTTAAAGTCACTTTATTGGTGTAAGGGAGATGATAAATCTCCCCACTGTTTCTATTGCTGCAGACACCAAGTTATGTTGTACTGTGCAGTCTATGGAAGATGTCCATAAATAGTGTTGGACGCAAATATTCGAATTGCGAATTTTAATTGCGAATATCGCCACTTTGAGAATTCGCAAAGATTTAGAATTTTGTGCTATATATTTGTATTCGCAAATATTCTAGATTTTTTTTTCTTCATCTGAACCCATTATCCCTCCCTGCTTCTTGCTTGTGGGCCAATGAGAAGGCTGCAATGAATTTGAGCTCAGTAACATCCCTAGCAACCAATAGTAAAGCTGCCTACCCTTTACTATATAACAACCTCCTCAGCAGCCACTTTCTGCAGTTTTTGCAGTTCTGAGAGAGACAGCAGTGTCATTGCTGTACTCTGTGCTTTGCTGTGTCATTACATTAGATAGTTAGTTAGCTTATACTGTATATATATATATAATACAGATAGTTAGTGGGAGATAGTCAGTGTAGGTTAGGTAGTGATATACCGTATTTTTCACCCTATAAGACGCACTTTCCCCCCCCCCCAAAAGTGGGGGAAAAATAGCAGTGCGTCTTATGGGGCGAATGCTGCATTTTGCCGAACTGTCAATGATACGCCGCGCGGCGATGCCGCGCTGCGGGTGTATCAGCTGAGAGGGAGGAGGGGCTGGGGGCCGGCATCTGGTTTTATAATGACAGCAGGGCCTGTGCAGTGACTGTATTCTACTACACAGTCGCCGCTTACTGTATATACCGTAATCTTATCTATAATTGTAGGCATTGTTAATATATACAAATTCAGGGTAATCACTGCCTGTATTACTTACAACAAGCGCTCGGTAGCAGAGAGGAGGGAGGAGGCAGGCCGGGAGGACGGGAGCTGGCAGCGTGAGTCACTACGTCACGCGCCTGCGCCGCCCACTTTATGAATGAAGCAGGCGGCCAGCGCCCGTCCTCCCGGCCTGCCTCCTCCCTCCTCTCTGCTACCAAGTGCTTGTTGTAAGTAATACAGGAGCTGATTACCCTGGATTTGTATATATTAACAATGCCTACAATTATAGATAAGATTACGGTATATACAGTGAGCGAGGCCCGTGTAGTAGAATACAGTCACTGCATGGGCCATGCTGTCATTATAAAACCAGATGCGACCCCCACCCCCTGTATTGTGGGTCAGTCACACTACAGGGACACTGTTATGGAGGGGATCTGTGGATGATACACATATGTGTCATCCACAGATCCCCCCATAACAGTGTCAACCACAGATCCCCATAACAGTGCCATCCAGAGACCCCAATAAGAGCCATCCAGAGATCCCCATAACAGTGTCACCCACAGATCCCCCATAACAGTGTCACCCACAGATCCCCCATAACAGTGTCCTCAACAGATCCCCC